>NW_027470890.1:0-31525 GCF_051020765.1 Lasioglossum baleicum | reverse complement strand
AAATTAATTTAACCTTAACGAACGAGCGAATTTTTCTAAAACTATAACTAGTAGGTCGACGGATTTTTAGGAAATTAAGTGCTTCATTTCCAGAGCGAGAAAAGGTGCATAATTAATATCGCTTTATTGGATTTTATGAAAACTTACTGAAGTGAAAATTTCAGAAAAATAATAGGAATTGAAATAAACCAATAGATGCGTGTTTTTAATGTATAGATTTGTTTACATTTATAAATTTATTTTCTATAGATTAACGACATATTTATACAAAATTACTGATATTTTCTTTGGGTGTGGTACTTCTTCCAACAGTCTCCAATGTGAATACCAGGTTTTTTACTACAAATATTGCAATAATTACGCGTTTCCCGCCTTCCTCCCGGCATTTCTCTTTTCTTTCAGCGCAATCTTTTTTTGTACCTCTACGAATAACATGAAATTTTCCGACCAACCTGTCTTCTGTTTGTAAGTTCGACACTCGACGTTGGGGTTGCGCTGGTGTTCTAAAGTCACCCCTTTATTGTTCTATCAATATTTTTCTAAATTTCAAATGTGAAACCGCTACTAGAAAAGTCTAGGTTTCTACTGGTACTTTGTTCTTCGACACTTCTTTTCTTTGCCATATTTTATAAGGCTTAACCCATTTGCATCATCGCTCTGAAAGGAGTCTTCCAAGACTTTCAATGAAATTAAGTGTATCAAACGAACTTTTACTTATATTTGATTCAGAAATTATACATATATTAACCCTTTGCACTCGGTAGTTTTTCGTTACAGAAAAATAGTAATTCGGAGATCTTCTACCATAAAGTTAACGATATTCTAAAAACGGTAAATGCGATATCCTATAAAAATTAAGACATGGAATTATTTTATCATATATGCATATTATATGCATATAATAATTATTTTATGCATCGGTGGGTAATTTTAAATTTGATATATCAGTTAACATCGATCTTTAGAATTTGATTAAATGGCGACTGAGAGTCGCCTCTCGAGTGCAAAGGGTTAAAACAACATCATTCTATATGATGCTATAGTATAAATATTTATTCTTTCACATAGTTGTGTGATACATAAATTTAAAATAGGCAAGCAACAGATATTGAGAGCGGATTATTCCGCTTAATGATGCAAATGGGTTAAATTATGGATAGAAAAAATAAAAATAGCACGCATGTACGCATGACTTCGTTTCTCTTTCTTCTAACAGATAGTGCTCCGAAAATGACGATAACAAACTTTATTGACCGTATATAAAACGATGTATTTTTGCTGAATCCTCGGAGAGGAATGAGAGGAATGCGCTCCAGAGCGCAACAAAACACAAATTTAATTGTTTAATTGTTGCATGTATAATTAAGGCCAAACCTAACAGATTTCCTAAAATATCACGTCATGCCGCGTGTATTGCGGCATTCGATTTTTCTCGAATATTTATAATGTCGCAAGTATGACGGCATTCGTTCGTTAAGGGTTAATATTCTTTAATTAAGTGTTGCGATTATTAACTATGACATATTAGAATGCTATGCAAATTATGGAATTATTGATTCGATACGAACGTAATTTTTCTTTTTCTATTATAGGAGCTAATGGATAGCTCTGTAATAACTAAACGTCAAATTATCGAGAAACGACTGATTATAGTAAAACCTCTTTAACCCTTATGTCAATTACCAACATTGACAACGTTGATCTTTGTATAAGGATACTCATGAAACTCTTATAACAATTTTCTATATTATTACCAACTGTTTTTCTTGTATACTTGGCAATTTTATTCCAACAGTGACGATCCTTTCACCTAATTTTAGCTATTGTCACAATTATAGTCGTTTATTGTCATATTATTTTAGGAATGACATTTTTGTAACATTTTTGGATATAGCACATGTAGATGATTGAACTAGCGTTAATGTCATTTACAAGTGAAATTTAGCTTTGCAAGTACACTTACTGATAAAAGTTAGGAGATAAAGTAAAAAATTTACGAGTTCTATTTAAATTCGCTAAAATTAAGATTAAGATTTTTGTACTTCAATCAAATAAAGTGTCAAGATTTTGACAGGACTTTTGTAAGTTATCAGAAAGTAGAGGATTGTTCATTACTATTCTTAATTAATTGTAATTGCATATCACCGATAATTTAATTTTTCATTTCCTCCAAAAATCATCGTTCGAGTATTATTCCAAAATTTGATCCAAAGAAAGAAGAAGATTTTAATCAAATGAAAAATAAAATACGGATCTAAGGAAATAGTTAATGAACTTAATTTATGTACATAACTGTAAAAATACTATTTCTTACGATTCTTAAATAATTTTATTATTTACGTATCTGTATTAGGGATAAGTTGAGGAGCTTGCATATGTGCTTTAACATTTTGGAGTTTCTGTATTCAGCCAAATGTCGAGCTAAGTTTATCATGCATCTTATATTATATCTAATAGGTCGCCTTCGATAGGACACACATATCTTCCTTATTGACTAAAATGTCATGGAGGCTGTCAAATCCCTAAAGACTTTGATAGGTTATGATAGAATTACTACTTTTGCCCTTTAGCTATTGATGGTATCGTGAGGCATCTTTCGAGTAACCCATAGTACAGTAGTGCTGTTTTTAATCAAACACAAGCTATATAAAATACCCATAAACTCTATAAACAATTCTCCATTAAATTCAATCTAGTCACTAAATTTATCAAATACAAAACTACAGAAAATACACGAAAATTCTATAATCCTAATTCCAAATTAGATTTTTCTCAACCACCAAACTCAACAATCATAGGAATAAATAAAATACAGCAGAGCTTTGGCTATTAACACTAGATTTACGGTTTTATTTTGTATACCTTTTTCTACGGACACCCGTGAGATTTAAGGTAAAGAAAACCACATATTTTCTTGAAAAAACAAACGATGGGTTTAATTTGAAAACAATCGCAATATTAACAGACTTAATATAAGTTAATTAAATCTGTTAATATCGTATAATTGAAGCAACCCATCCGTCAAATTGACGAGTTCCGTAAATCTAGTGTTAATATTCACCATTTTAGCGATCACTACTATTTCCAGTCATTTTTGGAGATACAACCTTTGTTAGACAAAAATTGACACCGATCTTTTTCAATTGTTTCGAATATTCACATTCGTTCCTTGTTCTTTCTTCAACTCAATTTGAAAGAATTATCTACTCACATATGCGTTCGAATTCGGTCACTATGGACGCTAAAATAGACTAAAATGGATCTTAATATCTTGTTTGATTCTTGTATCGTAATTACTGCATCATAAACCCACATCTCAACGTTAGTTTCAGTTGTTTATGGTCGGTAAGCCGTCAGTTTGGATTAGGTTTGGTTTAGGCTAGCAGTGTTGGGAGCTGATGAAAGTGGACGCGAGATCTCAAACTGGAATTGATTTGCTAAGTACCTACCTGATCCAAAAACAGTATTAAAATACAAGGTAGTGTTTAGTACGGAATAAAGTAATGTAAAACAAGTTGAATTTAACCCTTTGAACTCGAATGGCGACTGTCAGTCACCAAGAAATTTCGAAGACTCATATTACTTAACATATCAAATTTAAGATAATATAACAATATGCGTAATATCGAAGTCATGTAATTCTACGTGTTAATTATTATACGATCCTTTATTTACTACTAAAAAAATAACGTCAATTTTATACCAGAAAATCTGTAAATTTCTACTCTTCTTTAGCCAAACAATCGCCGAATGCAAAGGGTTAACCTTTAACTGAAAATATTACATCAGTTTGATTAAATTGGTGATTCATATCAAATTGTTGTATTTATATTAATATTAAATAGAAAAAAATTAATTTTACTCCAATTACTACTAAAAAATATATTTTCTGTTCGTAAATTATCATGTACGTAGAAAATAACGAATACTATATTGTATTGTATATAATGTAACAAAGAAATATAATATGTTATCAATTGAAAGTAAATTCGCGTGTACAGTAAAGATGATTTTTATATAGGTTTTTATAAATTGAATATTCAATTGGATATCATATCTAATTTTCACTAGAAAATGACTACTTGATAATCAATGTTCTACGTACTATACTGTTACAGAAGATAATAAAAAATTATAATATAATATATTATAAATATATCGTATATTTTTATTTTATTTAGTATTCTAATGATAACGTATATTATCATTATATACACATAATATATTATAAATATGTCGTATATTTTTATTTTATTTAGTATTCTAATGATAACGTATATTATCATTATTATACGCGTAATATATTATAAATATGTCGTATATTTTTATTTTATTTAGTATTCTAATGATAACGTATATTATCATTATTATACGCATAATATATAAAAATATAAATGACGACAGAACAAAATGACAAAATAGAATAGAATCGATGTACTCGCAGAGATGCGCAGATATACAATAGACGAAAGAGAAATAGAACTGTAAAATTATAAAAAAGAAAAAAATTAGAAATCCTGCTGGATCCCATGGAGGACTTTATTCCTCGCGTGGCATCGATGTAAATAACGTATTTTTACAGTGATTGTCGGATACACAGGGTCGGTGTGTATTTACGATTTGATCGAGAAGCAGATTATACTCGACATTTTACGGGAAACCAATGTCACGTTTGTCAAACGGCTTTCAAGAGTGCTCGAGTAGTGTCGGAAAATATGAAACTCGTTGGGCAGGTGGTGTCGAGCACGGCTCTTCACTTTGACGAGTTAATTTTTAATCAGTGCTTTACGCGATATCGAGGGCATGCCCTCAAGTACGTATTCTTCGCACCAAAGAGAATAGATCACACGTTTCGATAAAAAAAGAAAAAAATATCATCGAAAACTCTTTATCGATTCACTGTTTGCTCTTTGTTTATTTTCTGAAATATCCAGATTCTATCTGTCGGCTTATCTAATATAGTATTGTCCACTCTGTATAATCCACTATTAGCATAGGCCATGCTTGGATTTTGATAATTTTACATAATTACGTATAATCACATATGTTGGCGAGAATACTATTAGGTTGGTGCATATGAAATGTCGGATTTTTTTACATGCGAACGTTTGTCTTCCTGTTTTCGTTATACTTTTGGTTTTGTCATAATCTCGTTTATAGTCGTACTGTCCATTGCCAGAGTCACATTTCAACAAAGGAGATTTTCTCGAAAGTGTTCCCTTTTGTTATTTGATTTGAATTTTCTACCGATATGAATCTAAACGATATTCGTATAATTTTTTTGTATGAGTATAAACTTGGTAATAATGATGCAAAAGCTGCACGCAACATAAACCAAGCGTTTGGGGAGAATACAGTTAATGATCGAAAAGTGCAGCGTTGGTTTGAAAAATTTAGGTCCGGTGATTTTTCACTACAAAATGATCCGCGTGGGAGACCCAAAACGTCTGTGAAAAATGATGATCTGAAGGCATTGGTGGAAGCGGATCCAACTGTATCCACGAGGGAACTGGCTACCAGGATGAAAATTGACTATACAACAATATTGCGATATCTTTCTGAAATTGGCAAGGTGAAGAAAATGGATAAGTGGGTACCGCACGAACTAACTGAGTGAAATAAGCTGGATCGGTTGAACGTATGCTCATCGTTACTATCCCGATTTCATCGAGAGCCATTGAAATATGAAGTTTTGCAACACCCAGCCTATTTACCGGATCTCTCGCCAACCGACTTTCATTTTTTTAAACATTTAGAACTGTTTTTACGAGCTAAACAGTATGAAAATGAAGACAGTTTGAAAAATTCGATATCAGAGTTTATTGATTCTAAAGATCAGAATTTTTTTAAGACAGGCATCTATGCTTTAAAGTCTCGTTGGGAAAAGTGTATCGAAGCGAATGGAACATATTGTGATTGAATAAACAGCTTTTAAAAAAAGATATGCAATTTTATATATTCACTTAAAAATCCGACATTTCAGTCGCCATTTGTTTTAATGCCATAATCTAAATACAGTTAGCCCTCCTACAACACGGTATTTTATAACACGGTTTCGCTCTATCACGATAAGAAAATTGGAGAAACTTTTATATAACACTGTACTTTTTCAGTCGTGACGAAGGTTATGCCGTTTTAACCATTTGAGTCCCAGAAATTTTTGAAAAAAAATACGAAGAAATTTGTGAAATTAAAGTTGCGTGGAATTAAAATAATGTTTTTGTCTTTCTTTGTTTTGTGGTGTACATTTATATACATTTATATACATTTATATCTTTAATAGAAATTAAGTTTTCTACGTAGAATTAAAAGAATAATTTGTTTTTAATAAGTTTTCGGAACGCAATGCAGCTTTTTGTATAGACTCTGGGTCTCATACAACACGGTTTCACAGAACACAACATTTTCTAAGAACCTATCTACCGTGTTATAGGAAAGTTACCTGTATCTTATACGAAGCGATAAATACATTAAGAATAATTATACACGAAATAATCGAATTTATTACGTGCTTTTCTTATTTTATTTCACTATTAAAACTGTCAACGAGAATACAGAGATATTAAAAAAGCTTGAAGTTGCTATTGTTCACTAGGAAAAAATTCTTCTAGCACAAATGGTTAATAACAGTGAGCGTCTGTTCAATTAACCCCTTGACATACAAATTAAATACACTTGATGCGATTGAAAAATATTATTTTATTTCGTTAAGTTGAACTAGAGAATAGAAGCTGAAAAGGAATATATATTTTTGTTTTAAATATTGGATTTTTATTGATAAGATTGATTTATAAAACTTATCTCTTGACATACAATGGAGAGAAATACTTACCAAAGTCAAAGAAGGGGTTTGAAATAAATGACGAGTCTTAAATGACTCTTAAATGACGTAATGATGGGCCTTAATCATTGTGTTAATCACAATAGTCCTAGCTGTATAATAATTGTCCTCCCATTCGTCCCAATCTTTAAGTTTCTCTTCGTAATTTGACTCTCCTTCGACTGGTTTCTGTAATAATTTTACACCAATCACTTTCTTCTATAATCGTTTCTATCGTAAAATTCTTTCTATCTTTTTTTTCCACATAAAATAGTTCGAATCGTCAAGCGGTTCAACGTTCGCGATATTCCACGCATCGGCCATCTTCGAAATTTCTAGAAAGTTCCTCCAAATGATATTATCAACCACGCTCCGCTACTAATTGTTAGTAATAGATAATATATTTATTCAAATATAATAAATATTTATTTTAAATTTAAAAATGGATCGGGTAACAATATAGAAGGAATGTCTATAATTTTATAGATTCATGCGTACGATATTCTCTCACACGTCTATTCTCAATAATTTCTCAATTGCAACTAACTGACATTCGCTGATACTCCCTCTATTATAAACAATGTCCATTATTGGCCAAAACGGTGACGAAGATCATCGACGTCAGTTTCCTGTTTTCTTTTTATTTGAAAGAAAACATGAAGTGATATAAGTTATTATGAAGTTAATCGTCTGAGTTACAATTTTAATAGTTTTAATAATAATTTAAATAATAAAAATTGATAATCAATATGTTCTCTACACTATATACATTTTTCATAATCCTTTTTAATATTTCCTAACTCAAATAGCGATTTGTAGCCAATCTAAACTAAGCACACACTACGAGATATCTCGTAGCTGGCAATCAGTGGGTTAAGGATGATGACTTCTTCGGGCGGGTGAGGTAGCAGGACGAGGCGATTTTTGCGAATGTGTTGAGTGACTTGCATAATACAATAAAATGATCTTACATATAAATTATATTTTATAAAAACATTCTATTTTGACCGTTTATCTATATTTACAACTTTCAAATTATATATTTAAAAGAATCTGTAGTTTCGCTTTGTGTGATACTTTATAAAACATTCGCCAAGATGCATTCTCATCTTCATCGCTTTGGTCACTTTCCATTGCGTTAATTTCTTTATAAATACGTCGGATTTCGGCATGAACCGTATCAAAACAAAATTCGTCTATACTAGAGCTGTGTTCATTTGTGAAACCCATTTTTGTAGGGGTCCATGCAAAATCACGTTAAACGAACTCTTCTGATGATTTTGCCACACTCGCCAAGTCTCAACTGATGCCGGGTTGTTGTAGCTTCTAATAGCTACACTTTTAGAAGAATCTTCATTATCTTATTTCTGTTATGATGGGTCATTTCACACATCGTATAAAAAACTATCAACAGCTAAGGAACCTTTCAAGAACCAAGCGATCCTATCGTTTGAGATAACGAAATCTAACATATACACCGCATGTCGCCTCTCACTCGCCACTCGTCCCTACCGCGCGAAACATTGTGGCTAATGAAAGTCGCTTCTCGTCCACAAAGGGTTAAAGTTAACATTACTATTTCACTCGATCTCGCTATTAATGCTAATAGTGGCTAATAGTGGCTGTTGTTATAATGAAGGAAATGTCAGCGTTGAAAATGAAATCTTATGCCAACTCGACGCGAACGCATAGTAATTCTAAATAAATATCCTTACTTACAAAACGAGCTAAAAATTTTCATCGAAATATTCGATCTCACATTAGATCAGTTCGATCCTAAATCTGATATCTCGATCCTAGTCTAATCGCTCACGTGCTGCTATTTATATTTCCAGTCAATTTTCGTTGAACGGAATATAGGTTCGTGATAGTCACTTAACGGTCAGAACTTGGCGAAGTTTGGGATCTGTTTCGTATATAGCAATTCTAGACTACTCAAGCAACGGTTAAAGGTGAGGTCACCATCAGCTTTAGCTTACCTTCTTGATATCTAGGAAGTCTGACGTCAGTGGGGCCCTGACGTAGCCTAGTCGTCCTGACCAGGAGAGGGGACGAATGGTACATAAGCAAAGTTCGAGAGTTCGGTTAAGGATTCAGAGCTGGATCGGGCATTGAGAATGTGGAGTTTGAAGGATATGGAAGTTGGAGAGATTGAGGTTTGGAGTTTAAGAGATTAACACTTAAAGTTTAGGACCTAGGGTGACAAACATTCGTCGAAATTAACAAATCATCTTTCACGTTTGTAATGTAATACATTGTTTTGGCTTAGATCAGAAAGTATTCAGAAAGTATGTTTAGCTTTTTCATAATGATATATAGTTTGTATTTATCGTTGTTGGAATTGTTATTAGTTGCAATTATAAATTTGAATTTATACGTAATTGACCTTTTGTGTTCGAAGAAGTTTTTCACGATAAACAACAGCAACTCGAAGCTTTTCTTATAACTTTGGATTCTCTTTTAAACCTTTTAAAAACCTGAACTTTTAAACCTTTGCACTCGAGAGGCGACTGTCTCATATTAATTAATATGTCAAATTTAAGATAATATAACAATACGCGAGATATCGAAATCAAATAATTTTACGTATTAACTATTATACAATTCTTTATTTACATCTCATAAAAAATGACATCAGTGTCATAGCAGAAAATCTGTAAATTTTTACTCTTCTGTAGCTTTAAAATTGTCAAGTGCAAAGGGTTAATAATGAAATAAAATAAGAAAAGCACGTGTTAGTTATTCGGTTATTTCATGTATAATTATTTTCAATATATTTATCGTTTGGTATTAGTTATTTAGATTATGACATTAAAACAAATTGTAACTGAGAGTCGCCTCTCGAGTGCAAAGAGTTAATAATTCTTTTTACCCATAGTCACTCTTCATTGCAGAAAAATAATATTAAAAAAAGTAGAATATTACACTTTCCTTTATCTTTTATGCTCATCGAGTAGAAAATATTCATCAAAATATGTTTCCATTGTTAAACCTTCTTTATTAATAATATACTTAACACTAGAATTACTATGAGAGTCAAAATTACTCGTCTCGGACATTTAATTTTCGTGATTATTGAAAATATGCAGCTGCTTTTGGTAAAGCTTTCATCGATATTTTATTGAAATCGAGCCCACGATTACGTATGCCCTTTTATTTTCATTATATCATATAATTAATATCTACTGCATATAATTATAGTATTAATACTCGTAAAATATCTTTCATTGGACATGAAACTTGGACACTATGTCTCTTCAAAAGTTATCCATAAACTTTTCCATCGTACAAGATAGAAGTACGAAATAAGTTTGTAGATTCAATGCTGCCATTTGGTTTTCAGCACCAACAGAAATTCAATATTTATTACTGCACATTCAATAGTGTAATACACTGAGAATGAACAAAAGATAATTTAATAATAGTATCAAATTTATGTTAGAAATATCAAACTTTATTGCACTCGAAAGGTGGCCTTCAGTCAGTCACCATTTAATAAAATTTTGGAGACCGATATTAATTAGTATATTACACTATTAATGTAAATCGAGGTATTGGAGTTAAATATTCTACGTATTAATTATACGATCTTTGCTTTACTATTTCAAGAAATATTGTCGACTTTGTGACGGAGAATCTTAGAATTTCAATTCGTTACAGCGAAAAAATCGTCAATTGCAAGGGTTAAACATATATATGCAAATAATAATAATTAAAATAGTACGATGAACGTAGATAGATGTATATTAATATAATTATATTCTGTTTTAATAAAATTCAATATTTATTCTATCAAAGCAACTGCGTATTTTCAATAACCACAAGCAGAATATCTGGAATCAGCCATTTTGACTTTTGATAGTTTCTCTGTTGACGCTGTGTAAATATATATCGCAGTATATCGCAAATAACTCAGTCATTACGTCAATGCTCTCCACTTGGAGTATTAATTTACTTGCAGATAGTGGATACATTCGAAGGGATTTATCTGGTCTATCGTGACTCTAGTCAACAATAATGAAACATCAAAACATGCGTTGTAATATCAAACCAAGTCTATCAATCTTGCTATTCTACAAAACCATTTCTACTGAATGCAGATATAACCTCACGTTTTATTTATCAACAATTGAATCACCGTCCTTGTTGGAGATTTATATCCCTTCATTCCTCATGCGAAACTGACGCATCATATATACAAGGTGCTTTTTGTATTTGATTCTTTTATTTAGAGAGATATGTACGTGATGTATATTTTATTTCTTATTTATATTTCTTTCTTTCGTAGGGAATTATTGGAGAGATTTCAAAATCTGTTAAATGGGACTATTGAACAATTGAATATATGTATGGTGTTCTAGGTTCCACTCCATCTTATTAGTCTCATTTTTACGTATAGAACTTATTGATAGAGTTCGCATAAAAAAAATTAGGAATGATTTGAACAGACATTATTTCATTTTTCTTAAAAATTAATTTTCGGTTCTATTTTTTTAACAAAACTTTCATTTATATTTGTGTAATAAATTATACAATAATTTTGAATGCACTGTAAAATAAAGTAAGGAACAATAATTGTGACAGTGTACAATTATTAGTAGTTAAATAATACCTATTTAACATTTAGTAATGTAGTAATTAGTAATACCTATTTTCCAAATATATTTGTATTTTTTAAATATGGTTTTTAAAAGAACTCTTCTTTGTGTAACATTGAAAAATGAAAATTTTTTATATTTCGTTCGTGTTTCTGAATATTATAAAAGCGAATACTAAAGGAATTTCGTCTTCATTTTATTCGTCGAAGAAGTTCATTCTATTCTATTGTAATAAAAAGTTGCTGTTAATCAGAACCCAGTTTACAAAATGGCGTTGCTTTTGATGAGTCTAAGGACTTTTCATTTTAATTAGCGATTTCGTATTGACTTTCTCACTGGTGAGGAAGGTATAAATTACTATAAATATTTAAAGTTATTAATACATTTCGATCTACATGCACCATACTTAAAACTTTCATTTCAATTTCTTATAGTACATTCTTTTCTTTGACTTGAACTCTCAAAATGTACGCAAACTAATTTAAATATACGGTACGCGAATTTTTCATGACATTTCTGCGAATCGTGTAAAAGTAAATGAAACACGTAAACAATCATATAAATGCAAGTAAAGTGCATGAATATGAATAAGATGTGTTAAGAAGCGATGTTAATGTGAATAAAACAAATTAAACGTAATTTAAAACTGCGAATGCTATAAAAATGTGATATATAAGAAGTAACTCGAGTTTATATTCTTGACAATATCTTTCTGTACTCTTTCATGATTCTTAGTATACATTCAGATATAAATTGTACGTATAGGAAACAATGTACTTTGAAATATATTTTCAGACACAAAGTTGATGGTAATAATGTAATTTTCAATATTAAAGTTTCAGTTTGTCAAACCTAAATTTTTTAAGTCAGAGTCATTTCAGGATCATGTTTTAGATAATTGAATCGTTTTATCATCAAAAACCCCCGTGAAGTAAAAAATATACGATTCTTTTTTAAGAAAGTTAAATAACCTTTATTTTTTGTCAAGAAAGAAAATTTTTCAAATTTACTTATATTGTATTTTGTAGTTAACTATTTATTTATCGATGAGAGTAAATTCAACATATTTGAATATTTGATACGGAGAAAAGAAAATACCGAGCATGAAAAAGAAAATTTGCAATTAACTGTAAAACACGGCGGAGGATCGGTCATAGTTAGGCTGTATAAGTGCGACTGGAGTTGGATCATTCCATTTTATTGATGGTGTCATGGACCATAGAGTGTACATTGATATTTTAAAGGAACATTTTTGACTCCTTGATATACAAATTAATACACTTGATGCGATTGAAGAATATTATTTTATTTCGCTAAGTTGAACTAGAGAATGGAAGCTGAAAAGGAATATATTTTCTTTTTTAAGTATTGGATTTTTATTGATAAGATTGATTCATAAAATTTATCTCTTAATATACAATAGAGAGAAATATTTTACCAAAGTCAAAGAAGGGCCTTGAAATAAATGACGAGTCTAACTCGTCCATTGTATATTAAAGGATTAACTAAAACTTAATTAATTTTTATTAGAACATTCTTTTTGTCACACGATCGAAATCTGTCCTAAGAAATTGTGGCGTTTGTTATTCTTATTGTTACTATTAACAATACTTTATGTTTCAGAAAGGATTCAGTATATACATACTGACAAATTAATAATATCACTACTTCTTTATACTATGTTAGGCTACAAATTGTAATTAATATAGACGAATTTTTAACAGTGATACATAAAAATGTTAAATGTCTTTTTAAAAAGTTATACACCACTTCTGGTTTCGGCATACTCATCAAAACTTCTTTGGATTTATGGAAGGATACAATCTTTTTGGCTTTGCCTCTTGTTCAAACTTTCGCGAAAGGTGGTGAAAGTTTGCAGTTTTATCACTTTAAAAAGCTATCAATGTGTTATAAAGTCCCGTCAACGTTTAGGGTGGAATAGGGGTGTACTGTACTTGAAAAATGGAAGATACGTATGTCTTTGGTCATATAAATTCTTACGTGCTGCAAACTTTATTAAAGACAGTGTAAAATTTATTGTATACCGTGTCCATTATTACACTTTTATCTTTTCACCATTATTTTATATAGATAGATAAGAAATGATTTGACGTTATGACAATATTTTCTTTAATTTCAGTTTTGTATAAAAATATTAATGCTTTGCACTTTGAAAATTTGTATACTTGATCCACTAGGAATTTTAATATATTTTTAAATGAGGAGTTTTTTGAAATCTAAAATTGTTCCTATGAAATAGAGTTATTAATGACTATGAATTTATTTACATCTATTGCATATTTTATATTTTGTATGTTATAAATTTATTGTGTATTTATTATTGTATTTATTGTCTAGTAATTTTCTTTCCTTTTCCGTCTATATAAATGAAACAAAATTAAATGAGAAATTTCATATAGCAAGTATGATTATAAAAATTTAATTCACACGTAATAAAATTGGTATAAAAATTTATAAGATTTAATTGTTTTTGTAAGATAGAGGTAGTATAAATCTATTTATTGCAACTGATTCAAGACTGGAAGAAAAGTAGTGTTCAAATTTAATCGTTGTTAATTAGTTATTAATTTTTCTATTTTAATATTAGACAAATATTTAATGTTTTGGTACAAATCTTTAATAGTACATATTTTTATTCGCAATTTATGTATATATTGTTAATATTGTACTATTGTACTAATTATTATATAATATGTTACACTAATAGTAGAAGAATTTACCTTCAATACTTTTAAGTAATTTTTATAGAAATGTTCATTATATTTTAATTACATTTACGCCAAGCATTTTACAAAAGGAAACAGGATTTTTTTATTTATAACACTGATGATAATATTTGAATTCAGTAATTGTTTAACTTATAAATTTATGCAACCTGCACATACCGAATCTGCTGAAACTTATTTGAGAAATGTTCTACATTAAAGTTAGTTTTTAAGTTGGATATGCAGCCACATAAAAATCCTTCAGACAAAATTCATTTATTTAAATAGTACATTTAAAATTTGAATATTTACTACTTTGTCATACTAAACTTTAATTAACATTCACGTAAATCAATACACGTAATCTATAAATTACTATAGGAGGTAAATACATGTCACTGTAATTTTTAATTTTAATCTAACTATTACAAAAATAATACTATTAATAGCTAATAACTAATTAATAACTGTTAATAGTTAAGTATAATAGTATAATATTATACTATAATAGTTAAGTGTAATAGTTATTAATAATTAATAACTATTATAATATATTATAATATATGATTAATATATAACTATTAATAATTAATAACTATTACATAAATAATTTTTAACCGTTTCTGGGATGCGAAACGCTCTGATCGTATTCTAAGGGCATGGTAAACTTTTTCCACGTTTTGATTAATTGCTACTAATATAGGACGTAGTGTTGGTTGCTTTTAAATAGCCATAAGCGGTAATAAGCGGTACAGCATGCAGATTTGTAACGCGATACTTACCACAGCTGTAAGCACATTTCATGACCTGCATGTATATTGCCTTTAAATGACCAAAATTTGTAAATTTTATATTTCTATCAAATATTTACGGAAATATCGTAAATACAATAAGCTAATTATTTAATTCAGATATGCACTGTTTTTCTTAACCCATTTGCATCATTAAGCGCAATAATTCGCACCTGATAACTGTATTTATTTACTTTAAGTTATTTACCATGCAACTACCTATGATAATAAATATTTCTGTTATAACGTCGTATAAAATAACTTTATTCTAGAGTACGTATAATTTTTGGATTAAATATAAACAAAAGTTTGTTTGTTACGCTTAATTTCAATCAAAAGCTTGGAAGACTCTCTTTGAGCGAAAACGCAAATGGGTTAATAAAAGTCTACATTAATTTTGTCAAAAGCAACACATATTTCTAGTATCTGTTAAAATAATAAACTTAAAACCAATCACTTTAACTGGTTTGGTAGTTTTACTGTCAACGTTAGAATGAATATAGAATGGGAAATGAAGACAAAAAGAAATTCTTTGGAAATTCAATATCAGATTATTTTAATTTGCTTATTTCTTCCTCTTCTTTTACCTTTTTACTTCTCGTATCGTTTTGGGAACACCTGTTGAGTATAAATCTGTCGAATACAATAATAACGAGATCTGGAAGAAGGCCAAAATGGACCAAGTAAATTAATAAAGTTAATTTTATGCAGTTTCAATAGACAATTATGAATTTCCAAATGAAATTCGCTCAATTATCATTTCGTACCGTTATGTTTAATATCCTTTTATGTGATAACGAATTAAATTAATATTCAAATATAATAAATTAGCTGAAAAGATCAAATTATCGTACAATAAAGTAACGATATAAGATATTATAAAATGTTAGAATATTAAATTAGTATTTTTTATTCGTTTTTTTTTTTTTAAATTAGCTGAAAAGATCAAATTATCGTTTAGTATTATTACATATAATATCAAATATCGATATAGATTTATCGATTTAAAGTAACGATATAAGATATTATAGAATGTTAAAATATTACATTAGTATTTTTTATTCGTTTTTTTTTTCCGATATTAATACTATAAAAATAGTTATTTTAGGATGTTTGATGTAACAAAATAAAAAATACTTCTATTCAACGAATATAGTATGAAATGATATTTAGATGTCATTTTTACCAATATTAGTGCCATATAATCATCTGTATAATTAACAGTATAAATATAGAATTAGAAATAGAACACTACTGTCATTAAGAAAAAAAGAAAAAAAAAAAAAAAATGGAAACAAAGTAAAACACAAATTATTAAATTATGAAAAGTATTGCTACATAAAAAATATTATAAAATATTATAA
Source organism: Lasioglossum baleicum (assembly GCF_051020765.1). Classification (NCBI taxonomy): domain Eukaryota; kingdom Metazoa; phylum Arthropoda; class Insecta; order Hymenoptera; family Halictidae; genus Lasioglossum; species Lasioglossum baleicum. The sequence continues at coordinate 15,226 of NW_027470890.1, read as the reverse complement.
AATTATTTGTGGTACAAGTTAGAAAAAAAAAGTTTCTGTTATTAACTTCTTCATATTTACGTACATTTTTTTATAATCTTCAAATTATATAATATTTATTAATGTACAAATATAATTTTATACATGTCGTCAATAATCACTGGTGATTGACTTGACGCTTTTAGTATTACAATATTATTTAGTAGTACAATATTAGTATATTTATCATTATTATTGGTACATATATTAATACATTTTACCAATATTAGTATCACATAATTGTTTAGAAATTAATTTACATTAATGAGACATATCAAAATTACACGTTTAATTATCTACTAAATTTGCACATGAATGAATATAATGGAATAAATTTTTTTATTTAGTTTATTATCACTTCGCTCTTTGAAATTACGTACGAATTCCAAATGTTACCCACGAAATTAATATTGCTTAACCGTTCCAAAAAGTTCACTGCAACCGATTCGAACACCATTGATTCGTTGTCTTAGAGCGACTTAGCGATAAAATCGAAAGTCAAGAGAAAATATGTCTTATGCACGTAGATTATGGTAGGGTATTAGTTGTACCAGAGCGAAGAAACTATGAAAATCGTATCTTTTGCAGCGAATAGCGATCAAAATACGCTGACTTCAGTTACATGCATCAAACATCTCACAAGTCACACACTGACTAACTAAGTAACTAACTAACTAACTAACTGAAGCGCTGAAATTTCGCGTTGAAAGCGATATTCGCTAGATAATCACGTCTGCACGAAGAAAATCTAAAATCATGCAAACATGCGTTATTCACTTTGTTGTCAATTGAAGACTCGAATCAAGACTCGTTACGATTAGAAATTAAAAGAAGAATGACTCCTCGAATTTTCCGAGTGATCGTGTTGCGGAAAATCGAGAGTTTGATGCCCTGATTGGAGAATTGGGACCAAGAGTGTTTTCTTGGTCCGCGAATCGGTCATCCTAAAAATAGGAAAGGTCCTTCGATCGAAGATGATGGTGGAGGAACCTCTTTCCTCAAGATGACGTGTATGGAGGTCAACCGCGCGTTTGGGGCCTTAACACTAGATTTACTACTACTAGATTTAATTGGGTGCGTCAATTATACGATATTAACTTAAATTAAGTCTATTAATATTGCGATTGTTTTCAAGTTAAACCCACCGTTTATTTTTTTAAAGAAAATATGTGGTTTTCTTACCCAAAATCTGACGGGTGTCCGTAGAAAAGGTATACAAAAAACCCCCGTAAACCTAGTTTACGGACTATGCCGTCCTTCTATTCTTAATTTTTTCGTGTCGTGCCGGTAGAACTGACTTACATTATTTCACTTTTCACCGGCGGTTTTTCGAGGTTTTTGTTTACTAATATTATCGTCAGTTCCCATGTCTTAATCCTACCCCTCCATTTTCTCGAAATTATGATAGGTAAATAAGTACAAGATTTTTTTGTAACCACTGGCACTTAACCGATGGTTTTCACATGGCACCAATGTGGAACCACCGGACGTCATAGTGTTAAAGAAAGTGGTCGCATTTGGAAAATATCTATTTATGGCTCTTTAGAGGGCCGAGGTCTAAGGGGACCACGCACCCGGACTGACGCAGACTTTTCGTAGGCCCTTTGTTAGCCGAATCTCAAGTGTGGTTACAATTTTATTGAAAGAGGGTCGCAGGGTTAGGATGAAACAATAGATAGAAAGTTTTCTAACGAAGGCAACGACGACGTGGCACGTTAAAAAAGTTTTTGCTATTCGAGTACTGGAAAACCGTAACGGGGCCTTCCGGGCCTGTTTTTGTTCCATGACCGAACATTTATTGTATAAATATTAATATTGTATTAACGTTATGGTTATTTTTTCCTAGAAAAATGGGAATATTTGGACAGAAATGTTAATAGTCTGTCAAACAGATAGCGATACTTAGTGATGAGATTTGTAAATCGATTTTAATACTGTTAATGACATTCAATGAATTCGATATCAAAGTATTCAATAACAGATATTGTTGCGTATCGAAGTTTTGGGTTTCCTGCTATCCTGTGTCAATAAAATTTCTATCTAAAATGATAATAAAATGATAACATTTCTTAAAATGATACTAAACTGATATTCTACGAAATCAAAATTTGTTTAATATTTCGTGAACGTATCGATATCCATTTCTATCTATCTGTCGACATCAATTTATTTCTTAAAATGATACTAAACCGATATTCTACGAAATCAAAATTTGTTTAATATTTCGTGATGGTATCGATATCGATTTGATACTTTAAAAATTTATTGATATCTTATTTGGTTGCTTGTTCCGATATATCTATTCATTTATACAAAATTACTGTAAATAAAATATTACTTCTTAGCAGTATACAATAACATCCACTTTTATTAGTAATTATAAGATATTTAACGATAAATAAATTAAAATTATTGAATCGTGGGATATTAAACAGTACAATTTTTAAACACTTGAACAATTTTTATAAAGTTTCGAAACTTGTTTTCTAGATTTTTTATTCTTTTAAATTATCAAATAGATATTTTTTATATAATTATAAAACAGGTATCGATTTTTCTTTATATTCAACTCTTTGGTACGTATCGATGCTGAATCGACATTTTTAAACTGACATTGATAGAATCGATACCAGTATCAATCCTAACACTAGCAACATCTATGTCAATACTCCAGGGATTCTTTTCATCCGATAGTCCTTTTGGTCGATTTACTTTTATATATACTTTTTTTAATACGTTTTTCTTACTTTTATATGGCTTTTTCTAACACGTTTTTGTTCAACTACCTTAACTTTTCGAACATATTTCACTCGTATTTGCATAATTTTTTGTAATATACGTTACTTATTTTTATCTTCAAATTCAGAAAACCGGTGAACAGTGAATAACGTTGTTATCAAATGCAGTTTTATATTCTAAACTCTTTCTTCTTTATTCCTTGCTTTAGTTTAACAGAGGTTTTATATTTTGTTGTAAAATAATGATGATAAAAAATAATATAATAATACAAATTAAAAAAAAAATTTTTACATCAAAATAAGAGAAAAAATAATAAAAGAATTATCGGGATACTTTAAACATCGCATATATCGTTAAAATTCGGTTAATATTGTATAATTAGAGCAACCCACCCTTCAAATTGACGGATCCCGAAATCTAGTGTTAAATAAGGACGATAGAATATGAATGGTTCAGAGTTCAAGTGTTCAGTTGAAGGTTGAGATTTGTTAGTGTCAGTAGCGAGTCAATTAAGAATAGTCAGTACTCAATTGTTAGCTATTTTAATTTATTAGAAAAGACTTCCTTTCCGTTATTACTACTCAAAGTTTGTGCAGCAAAATCCTAGAATATTGTATAAATAAAATAAACAAAAATATCCATTTCAAATTTTCCTTTTAATATATTAACCCTTAACGAACGAGCGCATTTTTCTAATACTATGAACAGTAAGTCGACGAATTTTTAGGAAATTAAGTGCTTCATTTGCAGAGCGAGAAAAGGTGCATAATTAATATCGCTTTATTGGATTTTATGAAAACTTACTGAAGTGAAAATTTCAGAAAAATAATAGGAATTGAAATAAACGAATAGATGCGTGTTTTTAATGTATAGATTTGTATACATTTATAAATTTATTTTCTATAGATTAACGATATATTTATACAAAATTACTTATATTTTTTTTGGGTGTGGTACTTCTTCCAACATTCCCCAATGTGAATACCAGTTTTTTTACTACAAATATTGCAATAATTACGCGTTTCCCGCCTTCCTCCCGGCATTTCTCTTTTCTTTCAGCGCAATCTTTTTTTGTACTTCTACGAATAGCATGAAATTTTCCGTCCAACCTGTCTTCTGTTTGTAAGTTCGACACTCGACGTTGGGGTTGCGCTGGTGTTCTAAAGTCACCCCTTAATTGTTCTATCAATATTTTTCTAAATTTCAAATGTGAAACCGCTACTAGAAAATTCCAGGTTTCTACTGGTACTTTGTTCTTCGACACTCTTTTCTTTGCCATATTTTTATAAGGCTTAACCCATTTGCATCATCGCTCTGAAAGGAGTCTTCCAAGACTTTCAATGAAATTAAGTGTATCAAACGAACTTTACTTATATTTGATTCAGAAATTATACATATATTACCCTTTGCACTCGGTAGTTTTTCGTTACAGAAAAATAGTAATTCGGAGATCTTCTACCATAAAGTTAACGATATTCTAAAAACGGTAAATGCGATATCCTATAAAAATTAAGACATGGAATTATTTTATCTCGACGATCCATGCATCGGTGGGTAATTTTAAATTTGATATATCAGTTAACATCGATCTTTAGAATTTGATTAAATGGCGACTGAGAGTCGCATCTCGAGTGTAAAGGGTTAAAACAACATCATTCTATATGATGCTATAGTATAAATATTTATTCTTTCACATAGTTGTGTGATACATAAATTTAAAATAGGCATGCAACAGATATTGAGAGCGGATTATTCCGCTTAATGATGCAAATGGGTTAAATTGTGGATCGAAAAAATTTTTGCTGAATCCTCGGAGAGGAATGAGAGGAATGCGCTCCAGAGCGCAACAAAACACAAATTTAATTGTTTAATTGTTGCATGTATAATTAAGGCCAAACCTAACAGATTTCCTAAAATATCACGTCATGCCGCGTGTATGACGGCATTCGATTTTTCTCGAATATTTATAATGTCGCGAGTATGGCGGCATTCGTTCGTTAAGGGTTAAAATAATTATTATATAATAACAATTTAATAAACTAATTTCTAAAAATTATGTATACTCTATAGAAGAAATCTAAAAGTAATATATAATAATTCTATAAATTATATATAGCCGATAGAAGAAATCTAAATATAATATTTAACCCTTTGCACTCGAGAGGCGACTCTCAGTCACCCATTCGTTTTAATTCCATAACTTAAACACGAAGCGATAATAACTATATTAAAGATAACTAGCGCTAAGTAGCAAAATAAAATAATTCCGCTCGTTCCAAGCCCAAACGTATACTATATTTACATATTTTCACATAAAAGGTACTACCAGTTTAACGAAACATAGAAAAAGCTTCTTCATAGTAAAAAAGTCTTCGAGCGCATAAGGGTTGATAATTCCGAAAATTATCGATAGAAGAAACCTAAAAGTAGTATCTAATATTCAAAAGTTTAATTAAAGAAGTAAACATAGAATAACCGTGAAGAGAACATGAAACGTTTGATCAGATCAGGCGAATATTGGTCTTGTAATTTCCGATCGTTTCCTTTACAGTGGCACGTAATGAAAGGGATTTGAAACTAATAGGTCATAGTAGCCCACATAGAAAATTGCACGGGAACATAGGGCGACGTTAAAGGGCAGAGAAGCCTGAAGTGGAATGGCGGGCACGCCGTGCGTTACCATATTTTAAAGGGTTGGGGCTAGCGACGATAGTTTGTGATTTCTATTTCTTACAACCAAGAGGATCACTTTCGGCATAATTACGTGACCGGTGATCCGTAACGAGCTGCTTTAAATGCATGCTGGCCTCGTCTGTACTCTTTGCAGTTTTAATTATTCATTCGACCGGGGTAACGAGACCCGCGCCGTTGTCCATCTAACGTACATTTAATTTCGTTTAACCTGACAACTCCGTAGCAAACGGGAATACGAATTTCGTCGCGATCGCTATCGATCTTGTCCTTCGTTTCTTCCCTTGTTCCCAGCATGTCTTCATCCTTAGGATACGTTGCAGGGTTATCCGATCGATCGCGACGTATCGAGTTACCCATTGGATCGTTCGTTCGCTCTGTTTGCTTTGCTTTCGTTAGACATTCTCTTTTCGTGCAAACCGTGTCCCTTTCTTTGTTTGCTCGTGATTTATCGAATGGAAACGATGCACATTTGCAGGCAGTCTCGAGTACTGCCGACCGCCATTATTATTCAAATTCATATTTCGAAAAACAAAATTTGAAATTACCGCATTAATTTGAATATTTCCTTGCTGTGGCTAAATAATCTTGGTATGCACTCGTTTTTATAAATTTTAAAGATTTGTTAAGTCTGTTGTTTTTATCTGTGAAATGAGCTAGAAATCGAGATGAAGATTGCATAGATTTAAATTCTGAAAATTATTCTAATTTTCTACATAAAAATAAAACAAATTCCATAAAACAATTTGTGTACTTAAATGCAATCTTAGGATTGTAAATTTCAGTTATTACAAATTTTTATATGTATATAGTGCAATGTGGTATTATTATAGTACAGTATACTATAGTGTTATATATGTTTAGTTTATTTCTATATTTAGTGTACTATTATAGTGTTATATAATGTATTAGATTATGTATAATACTACAGTACAATATTAGTAAAATATGTGTGCTATATACAATAAACTATATCACAACAATAGGAATATATATATATATATATATATATATATATATATATATATGTATGTATGTATACTATAGGTATGGTATTACTACACTATTACTAAAATACGTATTATAGTATACATTATATAATATTATTCTTATTACACGAAATGAGTTATCCAAAAAAATTACATCTATTAAATACATCAAAAAGTTTCATATTCTATTCTATTCTGTATATTTTATTTACTATTAATATAGTTTATATTCCCACAAATAGTCTATATTAAATTTTAATGCGATAGTTAATCTAAAACATATAAAACAACAAAATATGCTATTCGTATTTAAAAAAAATAAATACTAAGGAAAGATCAAAACAGTATAATTTACTGTTACTTCGTCAGTTTTCTAAAAAAATATTTAAAAAAGAAAACGAAAAATACAGTGTACTATTATCTCGTTAAATTTTCAAATAAATATGAAAAAAGAAAGAGAAGGAAAAATACAATTTACCGATATTTCAAGCATAGTCAAAATTGATAAACGTTGCATCAACCAATTTTTACTTTAATTTCATTGGTTATTTTCTAGCGAGGAGAATAAATTTACATAGGCGAGACTGGAAAATAATTGAGCGTTTAAGGTACATAAGTTTCCTACGTCCTCAGAAGATACACGCGAATCTACATCATTTGACTTTCCTAGGAGGACGCTGAGACGCGATAAATTCCACCCCTTCCACCCTCTGTCGTTCCTCGTACCTTGTGGGCCTTTCGGGATGTCTCTTCCTTACCCAATGATTTATTAACTTTGCCGCGTGACTAGTCAGAAACTGAAAAGCTTCCTCTTCTGTTTCGTATCGGACGAAACTAACATCGCTTATCCGCAAAACCTTTCTACGTGCTGCAAAAGCAATTAAAATGAAAATTATTCGTTCCACCACGTCTTTCTTAGCAAGACACCGTGTCGACCTCGCTGCGCCTCGCGACGGAAACGAAAAGACGATTTGCGACGACTAGAGGCACCGTTTAGGTGTCTCGAGCTTCCCCTACTTCGCCATCATGGCGCTGTTCGTGTCACCGTGATGAAACTATATGCAAAAATGCAACTTAATATAACGTAATATATGGAAAATTAATTATAACGTTAATAATAATTTTATTGGAATTTTTTGGAATTATTTAAAGGAAGATATTGTATTTACTGTTTGCAGATAAAGTGTTTGCCTTTTAATACCTGAAATCGTGCTGGTGCATGGAAACGAGAGAAATTCCAAATGTTTGTACAGTTAGAGGCAGCTTTTGATTTATAATATTGGATTTTGGGAATTTTGTTAAAATCTGGAAGTGATTGGATTTGTATGGAATTTGAATTTGGGTTATGTTGAAATTAAGCTTCAGAGTTTGCATGGACGTGGAAATATAATATTCGAGTTGTATTTGAAACAATATAGAAGATATTTTTATCTTCTTTTTTAGGTATAATCCTTAGAAAGCGAGGTCGATTTTTTTACAGTTTAAATAAAGTTCATTTTCTGTATGACTTATTATTTGCATATAAAATATTCGTATATTCTAAGAAGAACAAATACAAAATTGTTAAATTTGAAATTATCTTACGGAATAAAATACGATAAAATAATATTTATAATTCTATTAAAATCAATAAATCTATATACACGACTTTTTTCGAAATTATTTGAGCGATATGGATTTATTTACGTAAAAATGACGAACAGAGAAATAAGAAATAAATAAACGACATTCTTTTAAATTTTACCATTGAACTTTTAATATTTAAATAGATAAAGAAAAATTTGTATATCGATAATTATTAAAGTAATAGTTATAGTCAATATCTATAATGAATAGTAACAATCAGTAACAATTATAAATAATCGGTAATAAACTAATACTTATAAGGAGAGTGCAAGTCTTCGGTTCATGAATTTAGATAAAACTTTGCAGATTTGTAGATTTAGTCATCCAGTTCAAGAAATATATTAATGGTTTTTGAGATATTTCTGATTAAAATTAACGATTAATCATAAATATAAATATAAATATTTCAAAATTCCCAAAATAAATCTCAAAACAATTGCCCTTAAAATGGTATATTTTCTTGAACTGGATGACTAAATGTACAAATCTGTAAATTTTCAACAACATCCATTACTCGAAAGACTTTCATTCTCCTTATTAGTTAATACATAAACCATGTTAATTACTAAACAATAGATAATAAGCTGATAAATCAAATTCGAAAATAAGTGTCAAATATAATACAGGCAACCCTCTTATAACACGAGACTAGTTCTTAGAAAATGTCACGTTGTGTGAAACCGTGTTATATGAGACCCAGAACCTATACAAAAAACCGCATTGCGTTCCGAAAATTTATTAAAAACAAATTTTTCTTTTAATTCTACGTAAAAAATTCAATTTCAGTTAAAAATATAAATCTATGTACAACACAAAACAAAAGAAGACAAAAATATTATTTTAATTCCACGCAACTTTAATTTCACAAATTTCTTCGTATTTTTTTTTAAATTTCTGGGACTCAAATGGTTAAAACGGCACAAGCTTCGTCGCGACTGAAAAAGTACAATATTGTATATAAGTTTTTCCAATTTTCTTATCATGTTAGAGCGAAACCGTGTTATAGAATAACGTGTTGTAGGAGAGTTCTCACAATTTATGAATCGTGTTATAGAATACCGTGTTGTAGGAGGGCTACCTGTACAAAGATCTGCAACTTTGTCGAGCCCAACAGCTGAACAGGAACATACGCGTAATAGTTAGTAGAAGCTTTGAAAGAGATCGAGATGATGCATTCGCATTAAATGAGCGAAAGACGAAGGAAACGGAAAATCCTCGAAGAAATTTACGGTGAATCAAGCATTACCTTAATTAATCTTACATTATTCGACTTACCCTTTTTAATACATAAACCAAACAATAGATAATGAGCTGATAAATAAAATTCGAAAATAAGTCTCAAATATAATACAAAGATCTGCAACATTGTCGAGCCCAACAGCCGAACAGGAACATACGCGTAATAGTTAGTAGAAGCTTTGAAAGAGATCGAGATGAGGCATTCGCACTAGATGAGCGAAAGACGAAGGAAATAGAAAATCCTCGAAGAAATTTACGGTGAATCAAGCGTCACCTTAATTAATCTTACACTATTCGACTTACCCTTTTCAATACATCAATCAAACAATAGATAATACGCTGATAAATAAAATTCGAAAATAAGTCTCAAATATAATACAAAGATCTGCAGCATTGTCGAGCCCAACAGTCGAACAGGAACACACACGTAATAGTTAGTAGAAGCTTTGAATGAGCTCGAGATGAGACATTCGCACTAGATGAGCGAAAGACGAAGGAAACGGAAAATCTTCGAAGAAATTTACGGTGAATCAAGCGTCACCTTAATTAATTTTACTTCATTCCACTTACTCTTTTTCTTGTCTACCCTTTATCAGAAGGGCCGACCTACATTGCATCCTTCGTGCAATTGCAACAGAAGCCTCGTTGTACGAGGCTACAGTGGCTCTTTCAAAACCTTTAACCTACACCTGGTCCCTCTTCGAGTGTTCTCGAACTAGGAGCCACGAACATAATACAACACCGTGTATCGTTGCACGGATCTACTACTGGCTGGAACGTGTACTTTCGCTGCATCTGCCTCTTCCTGCTAATTGCACGCGTCGTCGCTAGATGGCGCAGTTGTCGCCCGTTGGAAACTGCCCGAGTCCTATTCGTCACTGCCATTCTTCCAACAAAGGATAACTCGCCGTTATGAATTCCGATAATCTCTTGGAGAGTTAATGGTGAAAAATGATATTTTTAATGCGGATTACCTCTGCGAGAGAAAGGAGTACAAAGGAGACCGTTGAATTATCGGATACGTAGACGGACACCGTGAAAAGACCGTCCAAATTTCAAGGTAAATAATGAATCGAGTATCACCATGAAAAGAACGCATAAGAGTGGAATTCAGAATATATTTTTGAGAAAAGGAATTTTGAAATTGAATTGCGTAGGTGAAACTTTGTTTCCGTTAGGAAATAATAAAAGCTCTAGTCACCTATTAATTCGAGATATGTGTTATATAATATAATCTACAAATAGAGTGACACAAAGTATATATTAGGTCGTCCCATAAATTCGTTCCGGTTTTTACTTTTACCATTTAAAATTATACGTCGAATAAACCTTTAAATATTAAGAAAAAATTTAATGGTCCTTTTGTTCTACGACTTCTTCCTATTTCGTTCACAAAGACGTTAATCCTCGATATATTTTATAAATTGTGACGAGGAATGTAAATATCACCGCGAATGAACTTATGGGACGACCTAATATTTTCTGTATATTATATTTCTTCACTCATTATTATATTCGTTGGAATAGGCTGGTTTTTTGTAACGTAGCATAGAAGGATTGGAATCTATTGGAAGAGTTTTTCCGATCGGAGAAGAAAACTTAAGTTTGGGGCCAGTTGTCAACAAGAGACGTACCCTTTCAGATTTTATAAAACAAAGCGTATGGTAATCCTTGTTACCATACGGCGAGTTTTATTGTTCACACGCTTTAGTGTTCCTCGGCACCTTTTCTAATTCAACAAAATCGTATCAACAAATGGCTAATATTAGCTTTTCCCATAAGTTTGTGCCGGTTTTTACTTTTACTACTTAGAACTATATGTCGAATAAATCTTGAAATATTATGAAAAAACGTAATCGCCGTTTGTTATCCTATTTCTTTCTATTTCGTTGGCAAACACGTTAATCATCGATATAGCTTATAAAATACGACGAAGAATGCAAATATCAGCGCGAAAGAACTTATGGGACGACCTAATATATGATTAATATAGATTAACATTTAGAAGCAAATGATTTATTTTTATACTTTTATTGATATAATTTAGAGGAATTTTATTTATACCTGATATAATAAGAAACGTTATTAGTATTATATCCAAGGAAAATTTAATGCAGAAAGATTTTAGATAACCATTCTGTGTAGTTATCTATCCTTAGTTATCTGCTTCCAGGTAACGATGTAATGGATATTAGATATTCATTATCTAATTCTATGAATTTTTATTATTCAAGTACAATTTAATTGCAAAGCGCTATAACATTAATTAAATGTTTCTTCTTTCTAACTCATATATTCAAACTATCGATATACAAATTATAATTTATTTAAAAGTATCACTTTCTAGTCTAATGCCATTTTTACCATAGAATACCAAATACCAATTTTTCATATCTTGAAGAGAAATAGAAATATTACATATCTTGTATCAATATCGAGGTAGCATAGTCTTTTTGTTTATTTTTACATTTTCTTTCAATTATAATAAATAAAGTCCAAGTAACGATGGATATTTACTTCATTGTATGTGATTATTTTCTTTTTCTTTTACATTTGTATAATATTTTAATAAGTTTACATTAGTTTGTTATGTTTAATTGAACGAAATTATGCTAAATTTTAAATTGTACATAGTAGGATGTGGTATAAAATAGATATCATATTATTTGCAAAGTGATACACTTTAATTAGCTTGATTACGTACTGGTTGAAAACGCGAGTACGCGAGGAGAAAAGGACAAAAACTGCTCCTGATTCCATTCAATGTTTCAACGTATATTGTTTACGCTCTTCGCCATATGATGCAATATGATTTTATTTGTGGATGTGACACTTTCATATTTCGTTTTCTGGAAGAACAAAAATTCACATGACCAGTATTTACGACTCTGTTAGAGAAGACGAATTCATTACACATTTCTCAATTAGGTTTAATCCTTTAAGCAATATGCAGTAGTATAAAATTCTTCTGTCATACTTCTTACTCTTTAACCTAATATTCTTTATTCAGATTAATTCTTATTATTCGTACAAATACATTTCATAACACTAGATCTCCTTCTTTTTTCTTAATTATTTTATTAACTTTATTCTTCGTCGACTAAATTTGTTTCTAGGGAACATGATCGATTTTATTAGCACGATTGAGTAAGCAGTTTTTGTGAAGTTAGGATAACGAAACTATTTTGTTTAATCAATAACATATCAGTTATTGATCATTAAAAATTGATATTATTATACTGTAATAATATATTTATGATTATGAATAATATTATGATGAATATATTTTTTAATATTATGATTGATATTATCTTTGAAAATTCAAATATCATTACTATTTCAACGTAGACACAAGAAAAGAAAAGATTTGATTAAATCTCTTTAAATTTCTTTCAATGAAGAAGCTACGATCATCGAACATAACAGAAAACAGAATTGTCAAAGAAAATACTATTTCTGTCTATTTGTCAATCGAGAATTTTGCAAAGTGAAAAACGAAAATTCTTATTTCTATTTTTATTATTTTTACGAAACGATCGTATCTATTTTTCCAATCCCGTTGCCTGAAATAACTAAATTTCGTTTGTTACTATGGTGCTATGGTGATAGGTATCGTATAGATAAATTCGTGGAATTTCACGATAGAGGAGTTCTTTGGACGAGCTGTGCTGATCGGTTGAAGCATGCAGGATGCACTGGCCGATTTGTAGTAGTGAATTTTCAGTTTCGAACTTGATTGGCAGACGATCGATCTAACGGGATGTGATTGATAGTGATTAACACTAGAACTACCGATTTGATCGAAAAGACAGGTTTCAAAGTTTTCCTGCAATTTCTAGAAACATATAGCTGCTTAAAAAAAAGAAAAGAATTAATTTCAACTCATATTGAGATTGATCTATAATTAATATATTTTTAGTTATCATTATGGAACCACTAAAATTACTATTATCTCTGTCTGCGATGTTTAGGTACATATTAAAAATCGGTAGTTATAGTGTTAAAGGTACGAAATAAGGCTTATATTATTTTTGTAAAAAATTTGTTGTTTTTTTCTGAAAGAGAATTGATATTTCTTAGAATTTCGATATCGATATTTTTAAAGTTATTTTCTCATATCTTAATAAATAAAGAGTTGGGTACATAAATGTATTATAATTATTGCTACTACACTTGTTGTAGACTTATATTATTTCTGTAAAAAATTTGTTGTCTTTTTCTGAAAGAGAATTGATATTTCATAGAATTTCGATAACGATATTTTCAAAGTTAATTTCTCATATCTTAATAAATAAAGAGTTGAGTACATAAACGTATTATTATTATTGCTACTACACTTGTTATACAATATGGTAGATATAGAGGATCAAATGGGGGAGTAATGGATTCCATTAGTCGCGTATCAACATTAGTCAGAACAAGATGGCGGTGTATCTGTTCCATTTATCTTATCGTATTGTATATTGACTGTCCTAAATTTTCATTATTTATTTTATTATTTTTACTGTATGTAATATTTTTACTTATTATTTTTGTACTGTATGTAATTGAAAGTAGTTACATTATAGTTATATAATAAAATATAATCTAGAATTAATCCTATTGTAGCTAAATTATAATACAAATGTATATATAAAGTATTGGTTCTAAATTATAAGTATAATTATGTATATTACTATACATAGATTATACATATATCTATATCTAATTACACATTTATGTACATAATTATAATAGATATAATTATAGTAGATATTGATATATTTCGAAATCCTTAATGATCTCATAAACTGCTTAATATCTTGAATAAGATCATTGTTATTTTTGAATTGTCGTTGCTCATCATACAGGTATCAATCTTATGACTATTAATGTAAATAACACTTCTTCTTGGACTTATTCAAACAATTGTTTCATTTTATTAAACAGTGTTTCTATCATATATTAAGTTAAGCTTAACCTTAATTTTTTCATTTCGAATTTTTATTTCATTTTGTATTTTTTCTTTTATATTTTTCTTTATACGTCTTTATCTTATTATTATCATCTTATTCTCTACTGGATCGTTTAAATAATTAAATGAATGAAAAATAAGTGGAATTACGCTGTTTATGTTCAGCCATAGTAGGCACAATTATGATACTTTGTCGTAACTATTCTAGATATTATACAACTACAATAAATAAGGATATAAACTTATAATTTAATCGGTGTAGATCGATATAGGTGTGACTATGATATTTAGATGATAAAGGAAATATTATTATTAATATTCAGAATATATGTTTATTTCGTTCACGAGTATTTAATAACAAGTTGAAAATACACTTTAACGTACAAAGGTATGAAATGCAATTGAAATATAAGAATATATAATAAACACTTCAAAAGGGAAGTGAACAACCTGTTATAAAAGCTAACGTGTAATAATAATGACAATAATAACAATATTCGTTTGGTCGCTGCAGTTATTGATTATATAAAATTGTGTACAAACCATTACCAATAATATCATTTTTAAAATGTCAATTTACAAATGAACCGCATGGTAAAGGAAATTTCATGAAATGTATTGTTTTCTTCATGCACAGTATAAAGTGAAATAAAAATTAATTACTTAATTGAAATAAAGGTGAAATTTTGCATGTGACATACATATAGAACATATGTTTGTAATTTTCATATAGTAGAAATAATTTCTTGCTCATCAAATAAATTATTCTGAAAATACTAATTATGATTGAGTGATAATTAGATAAGATAAATACTAATTATAAGATGTTCTTAAAATACAATATAGATACAAGTGCATAAATAAAATATCACATATTTTATCATTTAATATTTTTCTTGAAATTTTTGTTTTTTTAATAATTATGTGTTCTTACCAGAATTATTACAAGAATATATGGTATCAGTTACTA
>NW_027470889.1:0-31531 GCF_051020765.1 Lasioglossum baleicum | reverse complement strand
ATGATTAACAATCGTTACTAGAACAATCGGAAATTCTATGATGAAAATGTTGTTTAATATTTCCCATTCTAGTATTATTTGGATTCTTACTTTGAGGTTAGGTATGCCTCGTATCATTGGATGCTATTATTCCTTACCTTCGTATTAATTTCTGACGATGATTAACATTTGTAACTAGAACAATCGGAAATTCTGTGATGAACATGTTGTTTAATATTTCTGATTCTAGATTTATTTAGATTCTTACTTTGAGGTTAGGTATGTCTCGTTCCATTGGATGCTATAATTCCTTATCTTCGTATTAATTTCTGACGATGATTAAAATTTGTAACTAGAACAATCGGAAATTCTGTGATGAACATGGTGTTTAATATTTCCGATTCTAGTATTATTTGGATTCTTACTTTGAGGTTAGGTATGCCTCGTATCATTGGATGCTATTATTCCTTACCTTCGTATTAATTTCTGACGGTGATTAACATTTGTAACTAGAACAATCGGAAATTCTGTGATGAACATGTTGTTTAATATTTCTGATTCTAGATTTATTTAGAATCATACTCTAAGGTTAGGTATGTGTCGTACCATTCGATACTATAATTCCTTATCTTCGTATTAATTTCTGACTATGATTAACATTTATAACTAGAACAATCGGAAATTCTGTGATGAACATGTTGTTTAATATTTGTGATTCTAGATTTATTTAGGTTCTTCCTTTGAGGTTAAGCATGCCACGTATCATTGGATTCTATTATTCCTTAACTTCGAATTAATTTCTGGCGATGATATAAAATTATATCAAGAATAATCGGAGATTCTGTGAAAAACATGTTGATAAATATTTCTGGTTCCATATTTATTTAGATTCTTACTTTGAGGTTAGGTATGTCTCGTACCATTGGATGCTATAATTCCTTATCTCCGTATTAATTTCTGACGATGATTAACAATCGTAACTAGAACAATCGGAAATTCTATGATGAAAATGTTGTTTAATATTTCCCATTCTAGTATTATTTGGATTCTTACTTTGAGGTTAGGTATGCCTCGTATCATTGGATGCTATTATTCCTCACCTTCGTATTAATTTGTGACGATGATAAAAATTTATATCTAGAATAATCGGAAATTCTATGATGAACATGCTCTTAAATATTTCTGATTCTAGATCGATTTAGATTCTAGCTTTGAGGCTAGGTATGTCTCGCACCATTCGATACTGTAATTCCTTAACTGCGTATTAACTTCTATCTATGACAAAAATTTATAACTAGATTAAACACGAATTCTGTGCAGAACAAGTTGTTAAATATTCCTTATTCTAGATTTATTTAGATTCATACTGTGAGGTTAGGTATGTGTCGTACCATTCGATACTATAATTCCTTATCTTCGTATTAATTTCTGACTATGATTAACATTTATAACTAGAACAATCGGAAATTCTGTGATGAATATGTTGTTTAATATTTCTGATTCTAGATTTATTTAGGTTCTTCCTTTGTGGTTAGGTATGCCTCGTATCATTGGATGCTATTATTCCTTACCTTCGTATTAATTTCTGACGATGATTAACAATTGTAACTAGAACAATCGGAAATTCTATGATGAAAATGTTGCTTAATATTTCCCATTCTAGTATTATTTGGATTCTTACTTTGAGGTTAGGTATGCCTCGTATCATTGGATGCTATTATTCCTTACCTTCGTATTAATTTCTGACGATGATTATCATTTGTAACTAGAACAATCGGAAATTCTGTGATGAACATGTTGTTCAATATTTCTGATTCTAGATATATTTAGGTTCTTCCTTTGAGCTTAAGCATGCCACGTATCATTGGATTCTATTATTCCTTAACTTCGAATTAATTTCTGACGATGATATAAAATTATATCAAGAATAATCGGAAATTCTGTGAAAAACATGTTGATAAATATTTCTGGTTCCATATTTATTTAGATTCTTACTTTGAGGTTAGGTATGTCTCGTTCCATTGGATGCTATAATTCCTTATCTTCGTATTAATTTCTGACGATGATTAAAATTTGTAACTAGAACAATCGGAAATTCTGTGATGAACATGGTGTTTAATATTTCCGATTCTAGTATTATTTGGATTCTTACTTTGAGGTTAGGTATGCCTCGTATCATTGGATGCTATTATTCCTTAGCTTCGTATTAATTTGTGACGATGATAAAAATTTATATCTAGAATAATCGGAAATTCTATGATGAACAAGTTCTTAAATATTTCTGATTCTAGATTGATTTAGATTCTAGCTTTGAGGTTAGGTATGTCTCGCACCATTCGATACTGTAATTCCTTAACTTCGTATTAACTTCTATCTATGACAACAATTTATAACTAAATTAAACAGGAATTCTGTGCAGAACAAGTTGTTAAATATTCCTTATTCTACATTTATTTAGATTCATACTGTGATGTTAGGTATGTGTCGTACCATTCGATACTATAATTCCTTATCTTCCTATTAATTTCTGACTATGATTAACATTTATAACTAGAACAATCGGAAATTCTGTGATGAACATGTTGTTTAATATTTCTGATTCTAGATTTATTTAGGTTCTTCCTTTGAGGTTAAGCATGCCACGTATCATTGGATTCTATTATTCCTTAACTTCGAATTAATTTCTGACGATGATATAAAATTATATCAAGAATAATCGGAAATCCTGTGAAAAACATGTTGATAAATATTTCTGGTTCCATATTTATTTAGATTCTTACTTTGAGGTTAGGTATGTCTCGTACCATTGGATGCTATAATTCCTTATCTCCGTATTAATTTCTGACGATGATTAACAATCGTAACTAGAACAATCGGAAATTCTATGATGAAAATGTTGTTTAATATTTCCCATTCTAGTATTATTTGGATTCTTACTTTGAGGTTAGGTATGCCTCGTATCATTGGATGCTATTATTCCTTACCTTCGTATTAATTTGTGACGATGATAAAAATTTATATCTAGAATAATCGGAAATTCGATGATGAACATGTTCTTAAATATTTCTGATTCTAGATTGATTTAGATTCTAGCTTGGAGGTTAGGTATGTCTCGCACCATTCGATATTATAATTCCTTAACTTCGTATTAACTTCTGTCTATGACAAAAGTTTATAACTAGATTAAACTGGAATTCTGTGCAGAACATGTTGTTAAATATTCCTTATTCTAGATTTATTTAGATTCATACTGTGAGGTGAGGTATGTTTCGTACCATTCGATACTATAATTCCTTATCTTCGTATTAATTTCTGACTATGATTAACATTTATAACTAGAACAATCGGAAATTCTGTGATGAACATGTTGTTTAATATTTCTGATTCTAGATTTATTTAGGTTCTTCCTTTGTGGTTAGGTATGCCTCGTATCATTGGATGCTATTATTCCTTACCTTCGTATTAATTTCTGACGATGATTAACAATTGTAACTAGAACAATCGGAAATTCTATGATGAAAATGTTGCTTAATATTTCCCATTCTAGTATTATTTGGATTCTTACTTTGAGGTTAGGTATGTCTCGTACCATTGGATGCTATAATTCCTTATCTCCGTATTAATTTCTGACGATGATTAACAATCGTAACTAGAACAATCGGAAATTCTGTGATGAAAATGTTGTTTAATATTTCCGATTCTAGTATTATTTGGATTCTTACTTTGAGGTTAGGTATGCCTCGTATCATTGGATGCTATTATTCCTTACCTTCGTATTAATTTGTGACGATGATAAAAATTTATATCTAGAATAATCGGAAATTCTATGATGAACATGTTCTTAAATATTTCTGATTCTAGATTGATTTAGATTCTAGCTTTGAGGTTATGTATGTCTCGCACCATACGATACTGTAATTCCTTAACTTCGTATTATCTTCTATCTATGACAAAAGTTTATAACAAGATTAAACAGGAATTCTGTGCAGATCAAGTTGTTAAATATTCCTTATTCTAGATTTATTTAGATTCATACTGTGAGGTTAGGTATGTGTCGTACCATTCGATACTATAATTCCTTATCTTCGTATTAATTTCAGACTATGATTAACATTTATAACTAGAACAATCGGAAATTCTGTGATGAACATGTTGTTTAATATTTCTGATTCTAGATTTATTTAGGTTCTTCCTTTGTGGTTAGGTATGCCTCGTATCATTGGATGCTATTATTCCTTACCTTCGTATTAATTTCTGACGATGATTAACAATTGTAACTAGAACAATCGGAAATTCTATGATGAAAATGTTGCTTAATATTTCCCATTCTAGTATTATTTGGATTCTTACTTTGAGGTTAGGTATGCCTCGTATCATTGGATGCTATTATTCCTTACCTTCGTATTAATTTCTGACGATGATTATCATTTGTAACTAGAACAATCGGAAATTCTGTGATGAACATGTTGTTCAATATTTCTGATTCTAGATATATTTAGGTTCTTCCTTTGAGCTTAAGCATGCCACGTATCATTGGATTCTATTATTCCTTAACTTCGAATTAATTTCTGACGATGATATAAAATTATATCAAGAATAATCGGAAATTCTGTGAAAAACATGTTGATAAATATTTCTGGTTCCATATTTATTTAGATTCTTACTTTGAGGTTAGGTATGTCTCGTTCCATAGGATGCTATAATTCCTTATCTTCGTATTAATTTCTGACGATGATTAAAATTTGTAACTAGAACAATCGGAAATTCTGTGATGAACATGGTGTATAATATTTCCGATTCTAGTATTATTTGGATTCTTACTTTGAGGTTAGGTATGCCTCGTATCATTGGATGCTATTATTCCTTAGCTTCGTATTAATTTGTGACGATGATAAAAATTTATATCTAGAATAATCGGAAATTCTATGATGAACAAGTTCTTAAATATTTCTGATTCTAGATTGATTTAGATTCTAGCTTTGAGGTTAGGTATGTCTCGCACCATTCGATACTGTAATTCCTTAACTTCGTATTAACTTCTATCTATGACAACAATTTATAACTAAATTAAACAGGAATTCTGTGCAGAACAAGTTGTTAAATATTCCTTATTCTACATTTATTTAGATTCATACTGTGATGTTAGGTATGTGTCGTACCATTCGATACTATAATTCCTTATCTTCCTATTAATTTCTGACTATGATTAACATTTATAACTAGAACAATCGGAAATTCTGTGATGAACATGTTGTTTAATATTTCTGATTCTAGATTTATTTAGGTTCTTCCTTTGAGGTTAAGCATGCCACGTATCATTGGATTCTATTATTCCTTAATTTCGAATTAATTTCTGACGATGATATGAAATTATATCAAGAATAATCGGAAATTCTGTGAAAAACATGTTGATAAATATTTCTGGTTCCATATTTATTTAGATTCTTACTTTAAGGTTAGGTATGTCTCGTACCATTGGATGCTATAATTCCTTATCTCCGTATTAATTTCTGACGATGATTAACAATTGTAACTAGAACAATCGGAAATTCTATGATGAAAATGTTGTTTAATATTTCCCATTCTAGTATTACTTGGATTCTTACTTTGAGGTTAGGTATGCCTCGTATCATTGGATGCTATTATTCCTTACCTTCGTATTAATTTGTGACGATGATATAAATTTATATCTAGAATAATCGGAAATTCGATGATGAACATGTTCTTAAATATTTCTGATTCTAGATTGATTTAGATTCTAGCTTTGAGGTTAGGTATGTCTCGCACCATTCGATACTATAATTCCTTAACTTCGTATTAACTTCGTTCTATGACAAAAATTTATAACTACATTAAACAGGAATTCTGTGCAGAACATGTTGTTAAATATTCCTTATTCTAGATTTATTTAGATTCATACTGTGAGGTGAGGTATGTGTCGTACCGTTCGATACTATAATTCCTTATATTCGTATTAATTTCTGACTATGATTAACATTTATAACTAGAACAATCGGAAATTCTGTGATGAACATGTTGTTTAATATTTCTGATTCTAGATTTATTTAGGTTCTTCCTTTGAGGTTAAGCATGCCACGTATCATTGGATTCTATTATTCCTTAACTTCGAATTAATTTCTGACGATGATATATAATCATATCAAGAATAATCGGAAATTCTGTGAAAAACATATTGATAAATATTTCTGGTTCCATATTTATTTAGATTCTTACTTTGAGGTTAGGTATGTCTCGTACCATTGGATGCTATAGTTCCTTATCTCCGTATTAATTTCTGACGATGATTAACAATTGTAACTAGAACAATCGGAAATTCTATGATGAAGATGTTGTTTAATATTTCCCATTCTAGTATTATTTGGATTCTTACTTTGAGGTTAGGTATGCCTCGTATCATTGGATGCTATAATCCCTACCTTCGTATTAATTTGTGACGATGATAAATATTTATATCTAGAATAATCGGAAATTCTATGATGAACATGTTCTTAAATATTTCTGATACTAGATTGATTTAGATTCTTACTTTGTGGTTAGGTATGTCTCGTAATATTGGATGCTACAATTCCTTATCTTCGTATTAACTTCTATCTATGACAAAAATTTATAACTAGATTAAACAGGAATTCTGTGCAGAACAAGTTGTTAAATATTCCTTATCCTAGATTTATTTAGATTCATACTGTGAGGTTAGGTATGTGTCGTACCATACGATACTATAATTCCTTATCTTCGTGTTAATTTCTGACTATGATTAACATTTATAACTAGAACAACCGGAAATTCTGTGATGAACATGTTGTTTAATATTTCTGATCCTAGATTTATTTAGGTTCATCCTTTGAGGTTAAGCATGCCACGTATCATTGGATTCTATTATTCCTTAACTTCGAATTAATTTCTGACGATGATATAAAATCATATCAAGAATAATCGTAAATTCTGTGAAAAACATGTTGATAAATATTTCTGGTTCCATATTTATTTAGATTCTTACTTTGAGGTTAGGTATGTCTCGTATCATTGGATGCTATAATACCTTAACATCGTATTAATTTCTGTCTATGACAAAAATTTATAACTGGAATAATCAGGAATTCTTTGAGGACCATGTTGCTAAATATTCCAGATTTTAGAATTATTAAGATTCATACCTCGGGGATAGGTATACCTCGTATCATTGGATACTATAGTTCCTTTACTTCTTATTAATTTCTGCCTATGAAACAAATTTATATCTAGAATAATCAGAAATTCTGTGTGGAAAATATTGTTAAATATTCCTGATACTAGATTTATTTAGATTCATACTTTGAGGTTAGCTATGTCTCGTATCATTCGATGCTATTATTCCTTTAGTTCGTATTAATTTCTGTCTATGAAACAAATTCATATCTAGAATAATCAGAAATTCTGTGTGGAACACGTTGTTAAATATTCCTGATACTAGATTTATTTAGATTCATACTTTGAGGTTAACTATGTCTCGTATGATTGGGTGCTATTATTCCATGACGTCACATTAATTACTGACGATGATAAAAATATATATCTAGAATAATCGGAAATTTTGTGAAGAACTTGTTAAATATTTCTGATTCTAGTTTTATTTAGATTCTTCCTCTGAGGTTAGGAATGGCTCGTATCATTGGATGCTATTATTCCTTAACGTCGAATTAATTTCTGATGATAATAAAAATATATATATAGTATAATCGGAAATTCTGTGAAGAACATGTTGTAAAATAATACAGAATCTAAATATATTTGGATTCTTCCTTTGAGGTTAGGTATGTCTCGTATCATTGGATGCTCTAAGTCCTTAACATCGTATTAACTTCTGACGATGATATAAATTTATATCTAGAATAATCGGAACTCCTGTGAAGAACATGTTGTTATATATTTCTGATTCAAGTTTTATTTAGATTCTTCCTTTGAGGTTAGGTATATCTGGTACCATTGGATACTATAATTCCTTAACTTCGTACTAATTTCCGTCTATGACAAAAATTTATAACTAGATAAATCAGAAATTCTGTGAAGAACATTTTGTTAAACGTTCCTGATTCTAGATATATTTAGATTCATACTTTGAGGTCAGGTGTGTCTCTTATCATTCGATGCTATAATTCCTTAACTTCGTATTAATTTCTGACGATGATAAATATTTATTACTAGAATAAACGGAAATCCTGTGAAGAACAAGTTTTTAAATATTTCTGATTCTAAATATATTTAGATTCTTCCTTTGAGGTTAGGTATGTCTCGTATCATTGGAGGCTATGAGTCCATAACTTAGTTTTAATTTCTGCCGATAATACAAATTTATAACCAGAATAATCGGAAAATCTGTGAAGAATATGTTGTTATATATTCCAGATTAAAGTTATATTTGGATTCTTACTTTGAGGTTAAGTATGCCTCGTATCACTGGATTGTATTACTCCTAAACTTGGAATTAATTTCTGACGATGATAAAAATTTATATCTAGAATAATCGTAAATTCAGTGAAGAACACGTTAAATATTCCTGATTCTATATTTATTTAGATTCTTCCTTTGAGGATAAGTATGCCTCGTATCACTGGATTGTATTATTCCTAAACTTGGAATTAATTTCTGACGATGATAAAAATTTATATTTAGAATAATCGGAAATTCTGTGAAAAACATGTTGTTAAATATTTCAGATTCTAGATTTATTTAGGTTCATACTTTGAGGTTAGGTATGTCTCGTATCATTGCATACATAATTCCTTAACTTCGAATTAATTTCTGACGATGATAATAATTTATATCTAGACTAATCGGAATATCTGTGAAGTGCATGCTGTTCAATATTCCTGATTCTAGATGTATTTAGATTCATACTTTGAGGTAAGGTATGCCTCGTATCATTGGATTCAGTTATTCCTTAACTTCGAATTAATTTCTGACGATGATAATAATTTATATCTAGAATAATCAGAAATTCTGTGAAGTACATGTTGCTCAATATTTCTGATTGTAGATTTATTTAGATTCTTACTTTGTGGTTAGGAATGCCTCGAACCATTGGATGCTATTATTTCTTAGCTTCGTGATTAATTTCTGACGACGATAAATATTAATATCTAGAATAATCGGAAATTCAGTGAAGAACACGTTAAATATTCCTGATTCTATATTTATTTAGATTCTTCCTTTGAGGATAGGTATGTATCCTATCATTGCATACTATAATTCCTTAGCTTCGTATTAATTTCTGTCTATGACAAAAATTTACAACTAGAATAATCAGAAATTCTGTGATGAACATGTTAAATTTTCTTGATCCTATTTCTATTTAGATTCATACTTTGAGGTTACGTATGCCTCGTATCGTTGGATACTATAATTCCTTAACTTCGTATTAACTTCTGTCTTTGACAAAAATTTATAACTAGAATATTCAGGAATTCTGTGAAGTACATGTTGCTCAATATTTCTGATTGTAGATTTATATAGATTCTTACTTTGAAGTTAGGTATGCCTCGAACCATTGGATGCTATTATTTCTTAGCTTCGGATTAATTTCTGACGACGATAAAAATTTATATCTAGAATAATCGGAAATTCTTTGAAGAACATGTTGTTTAATATTTCTGATCCTAGTTTTATTTAGATTATACTTTGAGGTTAGGTATGTCTCGTATAACTGGATGCTAAAATTTCATATCTTCGTACTAATTTGTGTGGATAGGAAAAATTTATTACTAGAATAATCGGAAATTCTGTGAGGAACATGATGTTAAATATTCCAAATTCAAGCTATATTTAGATCCTTGGACGGAAGTTATGTATGCCACGTATCGTTGGATGCAATTATTCCTTAACTTCGCATTAATTTCTGACTATGTAAAAATTTATATCTAGAATAATCGGAAATTGTGTGAAGAACATGTTATATATTTCTGATTCTAGTTTTATTTAGATCCTTCCTTTGAGGTTAGTAATGGCTCGTATCATTGGATGCTATTATTCCTTAACCTCGAATTAATTTCTGACGATTATAAAAATATATATATAGAATAATCGGAACTCCTGTGAAGACCATGTTGTTATATATTTCTGATTCTAGACTTATTAAATGCTTACTCTGAGGTTAGGTATGACTCGTATCATTGGGTGCTATAATTCGTTAACATTGTATTGATTTGTCACGATGATAAAAATTAATAACTAGATTAAACGGAAATTCTGTGAAGAACATGCTGTTATATATTTCTGATTCTAGATTTATTTAGATTCTCCCTCTGAGGTTGGGTATGTCTCGTATCATTGGGTGCTATAATTCCTGAACATTGCAATGATTTGTCACGATGTTAAAAATTAATATCTTGATTAATCGGAATTACTGTGAAGAACATGTTGTTATATATTTCTGATTCAAGATTCATTTGGATTCTTCCTTTGAGGTTAGGAATGTCCCGTATCACTGGATGCTATAATTTCTTAACTTCGTATAATATTGTGACTGTAATAAAAATTTATAACTAGAATAATCAGAAATACTGTGAAGAACATGTTAAATATTTCAGATTCTATTCGCATTTAAATTCTTCCTTTGAGGTTATGTATGTCTCGCATCATTGGATGCTGTTACTCCTTAACTTCGTATTAACTTCTGACGATGAAATAAATTTATATCTAGAATAATCGGAACTCCTGTGGAGAACATGTTGTTAAATATTTATGATTCTAATTTTATTTAGATTCTTCCTTTGGGGTTAGGAATGGCTCGTATCATTGGATGCTATTATTCCTTAACTTCGAATTAATTTCTGACGATTATAAAAATATATATATAGAATAAACGGGAATTGTGCGAAGAACACGTTAAATATTCCTGATTCTATATTTATTTAGATTCTTCCTTTGAGGATAGGTATGTATCCTATCATTGCATACTATAATTCCTTAGCTTCGTATTAATTTCTGTCTATGACAAAAATTTACAACTAGAATAATCAGAAATTCTGTGATGAACATGTTAAATTTTCTTGATCCTATTTCTATTTAGATTCATACTTTGAGGTTACGTATGCCTCGTATCGTTGGATACTATAATTCCTTAACTTCGTATTAACTTCTGTCTTTGACAAAAATTTATAACTAGAATATTCAGGAATTCTGTGAAGTACATGTTGCTCAATATTTCTGATTGTAGATTTATATAGATTCTTACTTTGAAGTTAGGTATGCCTCGAACCATTGGATGCTATTATTTCTTAACTTCGGATTAATTTCTGACGACGATAAAAATTTATATCTAGAATAATCGGAAATTCTTTGAAGAACATGTTGTTTAATATTTCTGATCCTAGTTTTATTTAGATTATACTTTGAGGTTAGGTATGTCTCGTATAACTGGATGCTATAATTTCATATCTTCGTACTAATTTGTGTGGATAGGAAAAATTTATTACTAGAATAATCGGAAATTCTGTGAGGAACATGATGTTAAATATTCCAAATTCAAGCTATATTTAGATCCTTGGACGGAAGTTATGTATGCCACGTATCGTTGGATGCAATTATTCCTTAACTTCGCATTAATTTCTGACTATGTAAAAATTTATATCTAGAATAATCGGAAATTGTGTGAAGAACATGTTAAATATTTCTGATTCTAGTCTTATTTAGATCCTTCCGTTGAGGTTAGTAATGGCTCGTATCATTGGATGCTATTATTCCTTAACCTCGAATTAATTTCTGACGATTATAAAAATATATATATAGAATAATCGGAACTCCTGTGAAGACCATG
Source organism: Lasioglossum baleicum (assembly GCF_051020765.1). Lineage (NCBI taxonomy): Eukaryota > Metazoa > Arthropoda > Insecta > Hymenoptera > Halictidae > Lasioglossum > Lasioglossum baleicum. Next base: position 19,740 of record NW_027470889.1, on the reverse strand, counting down.
TTGTTATATATTTCTGATTCTAGACTTATTAAATGCTTACTCTGAGGTTAGGTATGACTCGTATCATTGGGTGCTATAATTCGTTAACATTGTATTGATTTGTCACGATGATAAAAATTAATAACTAGATTAAACGGAAATTCTGTGAAGAACATGCTGTTATATATTTCTGATTCTAGATTTATTTAGATTCTCCCTCTGAGGTTGGGTATGTCTCGTATCATTGGGTGCTATAATTCCTGAACATTGCAATGATTTGTCACGATGTTGAAAATTAATATCTTGATTAATCGGAATTACTGTGAAGAACATGTTGTTATATATTTCTGATTCAAGATTCATTTGGATTCTTCCTTTGAGGTTAGGAATGTCCCGTATCACTGAATGCTATAATTTCTTAACTTCGTATAATATTGTGACTGTAATAAAAATTTATAACTAGAATAATCAGAAATACTGTGAAGAACATGTTAAATATTTCAGATTCTATTCGCATTTAAATTCTTCCTTTGAGGTTATGTATGTCTCGCATCATTGGATGCTGTTACTCCTTAACTTCGTATTAACTTCTGACGATGAAATAAATTTATATCTAGAATAATCGGAACTCCTGTGGAGAACATGTTGTTAAATATTTATGATTCTAATTTTATTTAGATTCTTCCTTTGGGGTTAGGAATGGCTCGTATCATTGGATGCTATTATTCCTTAACTTCGAATTAATTTCTGACGATTATAAAAATATATATATAGAATAAACGGGAATTGTGCGAAGATCATGTTGATAAAAATTCCTGATTCTAGATTAATTTAGATTCATACTTTGAGGTTAGGTATGTCTCGTATCATTGGATGCTACAATTCCTTAACTTCGTATTAATTTCTGACGATGATAAAAATTTACACTTAAGTTGATCGGAAATTCTGCGAAGAACATGTTGTTATATATTTCTTATTCTAGATTTATTTAGGTTCTTGCTTTCAGGTTAGGTATGTCTCTTGTCATTGGTTGCCATTATTCCTTAACTTCGTATTGATTTCTGACGATGATAATAATTTATATCTAGCATAATCGCAAATTCTTTTGAGAACATATTATTAAATATTTCTGACCCTAGATTTCATTACATTCATACTTTGAGGTTAGGTATGCCTTGTATCATTGCATGCTATTATTCCTTAATTTCGTATTAGATTCTGACGATGATAAAAATTTATATATAGAATAATCGGAAATTCAGCGAACATCATGTTAATAAAAATTTCTGACTCTAGTTTTATTTAGATTTATCCTTTGAGGTTAGGTATGTCTCGAATCATTGGATACTATAATTCCGTAACTTCGTACTAATTTCTGTGTGTGACAAAAAGTTACAACTGGATTAGTCAGAAATTCTGTGAAGAATATGTTGTTAAATATTTCTGAATTCCAGTTTTATATATATTCATACTTTCAGGTTAGGTATGTCTCGTATCATTGGATACTATGATCCCTTAACTTCGTATTAATTTCAGTCTATGGCGACAATTAATAACTAGAATAATGAGGAATTCTGTGAAGGACATGTTGTTATCTATTCCTGACTCTTGATTTATTAAGACTCATACTTCGAGGTTAGGTATGTCTCGTATCATTGTATGCTATAATTCCTTAACTTCGAATTAATTTCCGACGATGATAAAAATTTATATACAGAATAACCGGAAATTCTGTTACGAACAGGTTGTTAAATATTTCTGATTATAGTTTTATTTAGATTGATACTTTGAGGTTAGGTATGGGTCGTAACATTGGATACCATAATTCCATATCTTGCCATTAATTTCGGACGATGATAGAAATCTATATCTAGAATAATCGGAAATTCTGTGAAGGACCTTGTTGCTAAATATTCCTGATTCTAGATTTATCTGGATTGACACTTTGAGGTTAGGTGTGTCTGGTATCATAGGATATTGTAATTCCTTAACTTCGTATTAATTCCTGACGATGATAAAAATATATAACTAGCTCAATCAGAAATTCTGTGAAGGACATGTTGTTAAGTATTCCTGATTCTAGATTTATTTATATTATTGCTTGGAGGATAGGTATGTCTCGTATCATTGGATTCTATAATTCCTTAACTTCGTATTTATTTCTGTCTATGACAAAAAATCATAACTAGAATAATCAGGAATTCTGTGTAGAACATGTTGTTAAATATTCCTGATTCTAGATTTATTGTGATTCTTCCTTTGAGGTTAGGAATGTCTCGTATCATTGGATGCTATAATTTCTTAACTTCGTATAAATTTGTGACGATAATTAATATTTATATCTAGAATAATCGGAAATTCTGTGAAGAACATGTTGTTAAATATTTCAGATTCTAGTTTTATTTAAATTCATACTTTGAGGTTAGGTATGTCTCGTGACAGTGGATGCTATAATTTCTTATCTTCGTATTAATTTGTGTCGATAATAAAGATTTACTACTAGAATATATGGAAATTCTCTGAAGAACATGTTGTTAGATATTTCCGATTCTAATTTTATTTAGATTCTTACTTTCAGGTAAGGTATGTCTCGTATCATTAGATGCGGTAATTCCTTTACTTCGTATTAATTTGTGACGATAATAAAGATTTATTACTAGAATAAATGGAAGTTCTCTGAAGAACATGTTGTTAAATATGTCCGATTCCAATTTTATTTAGATTCATACTTTGAGGTTAGGTATGTCTCGTATCATTGGATGCTATAATTTCTAACCTTCGTATTAATTTCTGACGATGATAGAAATTTATATCTAGAATAATCGGAAATTCTGTGAAGGACATGTTGTTAAATATTTCTGATTCTAGATTTTTTAGATTCTTACTTTGAGGTTAGGTATGCCTCGTATCACTGGATGCTATTATTCCTTAACTTCTTATTAATTACTGTCGATGATACAAATTTATATCTAGAACAATCGTAAATTGTGTGATGAACATGTTTTTAAATATTTCTGATTCTAGATTTATTTGAATTCATACATTGAGGTTAGGTACGTCTCGTGTCATTGGTTGTTATAATACCTTAACTTCGTATTAATTTCTGACGATGACAAAAATTTATAACCAGAATAATCGGAAAGCCTGTGATGAACACGTTGCTAAATATTTCTGATTCTAGTTTTATTTTGATTCATACTTTGATGTTAGGTATGTCTCGTATCATTGTACACTACAATTCCATAACTGCGAATTAATTTCCGACGATAATAAAAATTTATATCTAGAATACTCGGAAATTATGTGAAGAACATGTTGTTAAATATTTCTGACTCTTGTTTTATTTAGATTTTTACTTTGAGGATAGGCATGCCTCGTACCATTGGATGCTATTATTCCTTAACTTCGTATTAATTTCTGACGATGATAAATATTTATTACTAGAATGATCGGAAATTCTGTGAAGAACATGTTGTTAAATATTTCTGATTCTAGATTTATTTAGATTCTTACTTTCAGGTTAGGTATGTATCGTAACACTGGATGCTGTAATTCCTTTACTTCGTATTAATTTGTGACGATGATAAAAATATATATATAGAATAACAGGATATTCAGTGATGAGCATGTTGTTAAAGATTCCTGATTCTGGATTTACTGAGATTAATACTTTGAGGTTAGGTATGTCTCGTATCATTGGATGCTATAGATTCTTATCTTCGTTTTAATTTGTGACGATGACAAATATTTGTAAATAGAATAATCGGAAATTCTGGGAAGAACATGATGTTAAATTTTTCTGATTCCAGTTTTATTTAGATTCTTACTTTGAGGTTAGGTATGCCTCGTATCATTGGATACTATAATTCCTAAACTTCGTATTAATTTCATCTATGGCAAAAATTTATAACCAGAATGATCAGAAATTCAGTGATGGACATGCTGTTAAATATTTCTCATTGCAGATTTATTTAGAATATTACTTTCAGGATAGGTATATCTCGTACTATTGGATAGTGTAATACCTTAACTACGTATTAATTTCTGACGATGATAGAAATTTATATCTAGAATAATCGGAAATTCTGTGAAGGACATGTTGTTAAATATTTCTGATTCTAGATTTTTTAGATTCTTACTATGAGGTTAGGTATGCCTCGTATCACTGGATGCTTTTATTCCTTAACTTCTTATTAATTACTGTCGATGATACAAATTTATATCTAGAACAATCGCAAATTGTGTGATGAACATGTTTTTAAATATTTCTGATTCTAGATTTATTTGAATTCATACATTGAGGTTAGGTACGTCTCGTGTCATTGGTTGTTATAATACCTTAACTTCGTATTAATTTCTGACGATGACAAAAATTTATAACCAGAATAATCGGAAAGCCTGTGATGAACACGTTGCTAAATATTTCTGATTCTAGTTTTATTTTGATTCATACTTTGATGTTAGGTATGTCTCGTATCATTGTACACTACAATTCCATAACTGCGAATTAATTTCCGACGATAATAACAATTTATATCTAGAACAATCGGAAATTGCGTGGTGAACATATTAAAGATTTCTGATTCTAGTTTTATTTAGATTCTAACTTTGAGGTTATTTATGTCTCTTTTCATTGGATACTATAATTCCCAAACTTCGCATTAATTTCTGACGATGACAAAAATTTATATCTAGAATAAGATTATATTCTGTGAAGAACATGTTATTAAAAATTTCCAATTCTAGTTCTATTTATATTCATTCTTTGCGGTTAGGTATGCCTCGTATCATTGGACGCTTTAATTCCTTAATTTCGAATTAATATCCGACGATGATAAAAATTTATATATAGAACAAACGGAAATTCTGTTAAGAATATGTTGTTAAATATTTCTGATTCTAGTTTTATTTAGATTCATACTTTGAGGTTAGGTAAGTCTCGTATCATTGGATGCTATTATTCCTTAACTTCGTAGTAATTTCTGAAGCAGATAAAAATTTATATCTAGATTATTCCAAAATTCTGTGAAGAGCATGGTGTGAAGTATTTCTGATTCAAGTTTTATTTAGATTCTTACTTTGAGGTTTGGTATGCCTCGTACCGTTAGATGCTATTTTTCCTTAACTTAGTATTAATTTCTGACGATGATAAAAATTGATATGTAGAAGAATCGAAAATTCTGTGATGGACATGTTATTAAATATTTCTCATTATAGATTTATTTAAATTCTAGCTTTGAGGTTATGTATGTCTCGTACCATTCGATACTATAATTCCATAACTTCGTATTAATTTCTGACGATGATATAAAATTATATCTAGAATAATCGGAAATTCTGAGAAGAACATGATGTTAAATTTTTCTGATTCCAGTTTTATTTAGATTCTTACTTTGAGGTTAGGTATGCCTCGTATCATTGGATACTATAATTCCTAAACTTCGTATTAATTTCATCTATGACAAAAATTTATATCTAGTATAATCGGAAATTCTGTGAAGAACATGTTGTTTAAATATTTCTGATTCTGATTTACTAATATTCTTCCATTGAGGTTAGGTATGCCTCGTATCATTGGATACTATAATTTCTTACCTTCGTATTAATTTCTGACGATGACAAAAATTTATATTTGTAATAACCGGAAATTCTGTGAAGAATATGTTGTTAAATATTTCTGATTCTGGATTTACTTATAATCTTCCATTGAGGTTAGGTATGTCTCGTATCATTGGATGCTGTAATTTCTAATCTTCGTATTAATTAGTGACGATGATAACAATTTATAACTAGGACAATCAGAAATTCTGACAGGAGCATGTTGTTTAATATTCTGCTTCTAGATTTATTTAGCACCCTACTTTGACGTTTGGTATATCCCGTATCATCGGACACTATAATTACTTAACTTTGTATTAATTTCTTACGATAATAAAAATTGATATTTAAAATAATCGGAAATTCTGTGACGAACATGTTGTTAAATATTTCGGATTCTAGTCTTATTTGGATTCATACTTTGAGGTTAGGTATGCCTCGTATCATTGGATGCTATTATTCTTTATCTTCGTATTAATTTCTGACAATGACAAAAATATATTACTAGAATAATCAGAAATTCTGTGAAGAACATGTTGTTAATTATTACTTATTCATGTTTTATTTATATACATACTTTGAGGTTAGGTATGTATCGTATCATTTGATACTATAATTCCATAACTTCGTACTAATTTGTGACGATGATAACAATTTATATCTAGAATATTCAGAAATTCTGTTAAGACCATTTTGTTAAATATTTCTGATTCAAGGTTTATTTAGATTCATACTTTGAGGATAGGTATGTCTCGTATCATTGGATGCGATAATGTCTTACCTTCGTATTAATTTCTGTCGATGACAAAAATTTATATTTATAATAACCGGAAATTCTGTGAAGAATATGTTGTTAAATATTTCTGATTCTAGATTTACTTATAATCTTCCATTGAGGTTAGGTATGTCTCGTATCATTGCATACTATAGTTCCTTAACTTCGTATTAATTTCTGTCAGTGACAAAAATTTATATCTAGAACAATCGGAAATTCTGTGAAGAACATGTTGTTAAATATTTCTGATTCTAGATTTACTTATATTCTTCCATTGAGGTTAGGTATGTCTCGTATCATTGGATACTATAATTTGTTAACTTCGTATTTATTTCTGATTATGACAAAAATATATTACGAGAATAGTTAGAAATTCTATGAAGAATATGTTGCTAAATATCCCTGATTCTAGATTTATTAAGATTCACACTTTGAGGTTAGGTGTGTCTGGTATCATTGGATGCTGTTATTCCGTAACTTCGTATTAATTTCTGACGATGATAAAAATTTATGTCTAGAATAATCGGAAATTCCGTGAAGAACATGTCGTCAAATAATTCTGATTCTAGTTTTATTCAGATTCTTAGTTTGAGGTTAGGTATACCTCGTATCGTTGGATACTATAATTCCATACCTTCGTTTTAATTTCTGCCTATGGCGAAAATTAATAACTAGAATAATCAGCAATTCTGTGAAGAACATGTTGTTAAATATTTCTGATGAAGGATTTATTACTATTCTTGATTTGCGTTAGGTATTCCTCGTATCATTGGATGCAGTTGCTCCTTAACTTCGTATTAATTTCTGACGATGATAAAAATTTATATCTAGAATAATCGGAAATTCTGTGCAGAACATGTTGTTAAATATTTCCGATTGTAGTTATATTTAGATTCATATTTTGAGGTTAGATATGCCTCGTATCATTGGATGCAATTATTCCTTAACTCGTATTAATTTCTGACGATGATAAAAATTTATAACTATGTAGGATGAAGGCGATCGAAATGGTCAGAGTAAGTGGTTGTTTAAATTTATTTAAAAAATAGCTCCCTCTAATACACGTTTCTCCACGCTGTGCCTCTCGCAACAATACAATATGTAATCTGCTCTCCTCCGCGACTCTCCTCGTATTTATATTTTCCCTCTTCACATTCGCGCTCACACTCATAGTTCATGGTTATTGAACTATGCATTCTTTCTCTTTCATACGTACTTGCCTCTTTCTTTTAGGGTATTAACCTGTTAACCGCCGATACTGTTTTGGGTGACAACCGACTTCGCATGCGACACATATTTTTTCGATCGTCGGTCGTTCACCCATCACGTATTTACGCTTTTTCGGCGGTAACCGTCTTCGCTCGGGTAAACTGTTGTCGTTTTTAGGCAGTTTAATAATATTTGTCTTTCTAACGGCCTAACTCCCTACATTCGGCCATCCTGCACTGATATCCGACCCCGGATATCGTACATCGAATCTTCCGCGTCAGATTCGTCATCAGCCGGCGCTGCCCAGGGTTTCATATAATCTGCCGCTGTCGAAGTTCGCAGAGGCCCCTCGTGATGCCCGGTTTTCTCAACAACATATCGGTCGTTGCGCAGCTTCCTAACAATTCTATATGGCCCCAAAAACTTATTGGCTTGTTTCAGCCCGGGACCTTGCTGAGTGCGTTTGATCGCCACTAAGTCGCCGTCTCGATATTCGCTCGCGATAACTCTTTTCCTATCGTATCCCTCTCTATTTTCTTTCTGCACCGCCTCGATTGCTCGCCTAGAACGATCTCTTATTTCGTCTCACTCAGCCTCGAATTGCATAACCCATTCTTTTCTAACAATTCTCGCACTTCCGGATTGTCTCGTAGTCTCGCATGGGTTCCGAAAAGTACACGAAAGGAGTTGTTCCTGTGCTTCGGTGCATGGTTACATTTAAGCACTGTTGTGCTAGCTCTAAATATCTGTACCACTCCTCGCGTTTAGGATGTGCTAATTTCGTTAGCAACGGTAACAGGGTACGATTTACACGCTCTGCTTGGCCGTTCCCTCTAGGAACGCCCGTCGTGATCAGCTGGTGCTGAATTTTTTCGTCCTCGCAGTATTCGCGAATTCTTCCGAAGTGAAAGCTGCTCCGCGATCGGATATAATCCTATAGGGGTTCCCAAATACAGCCGCTTGTTTCCGTAATCGCGTTATTACCTCACCAGCCCCCGTGCTTCTATTAGCGTACAACCACGTGAACTTTGAAAACGCGTCTACTACCACCAAAATGTGCCTGTAGCTTTTCTTGGTAGACGGCAACGGACCGAGGTGATCTATGTGGAAGGTTTCTAACGGGGTTATGCCTATGTTTAATGGATTTAGCAATCCCTCCATCCTACCCTGTTTTCTATTGGCCAGAATACATTCCACACAATTTCGCACAACCTGTTCAATTTTCGCTTTCGCATTCGGAAACCAATAATCGTTCCGCAGTAAAGCCTCAGTCTTCGTGGCGGAAAAATGACCTCTTTCGTGGGCCTTCGGATGACCTGACTGCGCATTGAACTCGGGACTACCAACAGTAGATTACCGTCTACCTCTTTAAATAACAGCTCTCCGCGCACTACATACCCCTCGATATTTCCCTGCGTAGCTAGCTCTAATATTCCTTCGACATCCTTATCCTCGCGCTGCGCCCGTTTGAATTGCGACGTTATGGTATCGTCGTACGCACCTATCACCAAGCACTGCGGCAACGGACTACGACTGAGCGCATCGACGTGCACCATACTCTTCCCAGACCTGTGTTCTATTTCATATTGATATTCCTCTAACAGCAAAGCCCATGTCGCCACGCGAACGCACAAATCTCTTTTACGCATCGTTAACGCGAATGCTCGACAATCTGTAAGTATTTTGAACGGTATGCCTAACAAATAGACTCTAAACTTTCGCAATGCTTTTATGATTGCTAGCACCTCCAGTTCATATCTTGTATACCGCGACTCTGCCGGTGTAGTTTTCCCGCTCGCATAATACACGGGGTGCATCTTACCGTCCTCTGCGTTTCGTTGGAGGAGTATCGCACCGTAGCCATACATCGACGCGTCAGTATGTAATTGTGTTTCGGCGCCCTGTCTATACAAGCATAAGACAGGCTTCTCGCTCAATATTTCTTTTAATCTATGGAATGCTATCCTCTCCTCATCACCGAATTTAAAACGTGTCCCCCCCCTTCAGCAAATTGCTCAGTGGGCGCGCTATACTGGCATATTGTGGTACAAATTTCCGGAAATACCCGCTCAATCCTAGGAAACTCTGTACCTGTTTTACATTAGTCGGTTCGGGGAATTTCCTAACGGCCTCTACTTTGCGCGCTAACGGACGCACGCGCCTGTTTTGTACTATGTGACCCAGATATTCGACCTCCTCTTTCAAAAAACAACACTTTTTCCAATTGATATTCAATCCGGCCTCGCTTGCGGTCGCCAATACTGCTCTCAATTTACTTAAGCCTGACTCGTAATCCTCGGAAGGTATTATGAGGTCATCTATATACGTTAACACAATTTTGTCACGTATGAGGTCTTTAAAAACGGCGTTTATATATCTTTGAAATACCGACGGCGAATTGCACAGGCCAAAAGGGACTCGGAGAAACTCATAGTGTCCGTCGGGGACAATAAAAGCGGTGAATTTTCGGCTCTGTTCCTCTAACGCCACGTGGAAAAACCCATTCTTAAGATCTAACGTGCTATAATACTTCGCGCTCTGAAGTAAATCTAACTGGTCTTCTATGAGTGGTAGCGGATACCGATCGCGAACTACTTTTTCATTTAAACGTCTGTAATCGATGCATAGACGCATCGTGCCGTCCTTCCTTTTGACTAGCACAACGGGGCTCGCGTATTCCGACAGAGATGGTTGTATGATTTTTTCGCGCAGCCACTCTCCTATTTGTTCATTTACTTTTTCGCGCTCCGTCGGCGCTAATCGCCTTGCCCTTTGAAAAACCGGCTCTTCGTCTTTAAGGACGATTGACATTTTCACTCCTACCTCCCGCGTTCTAACTGGTGTATATTCGCAAACTAACTTTCTATCGCTTCTCTGTACTCCGCCCGCGGTATGTGCGCAACATCCACGTTCTGTTTCGCCGCCTCATCGCATACATTTATTTGGAATACCTCCGGAAGATCACTACTTCCCGCGGGTTCCTCGTGCAATGGACTAATGTACACACTTCCTGCTCGTATCCTGACATCTACCGTGTCTAAAAAGTCTGCACCCATTAGAAATTCATATTCTATAATTTCGTTAGGAATTACTCGAATGACGATAGAATACGCGTTCCCGTCTACTCTCAATTTCGCTCTAAATTCACCTAACGTTATGTTTTCGCCTGACCCGATGCCACGGAACCTAACTTCGTTAGAACTTAACAGAGGAGAGCCTATTCTGACATACAGGTCTTCACGCATCAGACAAAGATCGCTCCCGGTATCGATAAGCGCTGTTGCTTTATGATCGTTGACTTCTACTTGTTTTTTAAATTTCGGCGGGCTCACCTTACTTGCTGCGCATCTATTCTTGGGTTGTCCGTCGCTTCTCTTTGGACACTTCGATGCCAAGTGACCCCTTACGCCGCATCGAAAGCATATCGGACCCTCCGCCTTGGTAGGACAATGAATTCCGATGTGGACCCGCATGCCGCAATTGTAGCAGGTCCGATCTCCTGGCCGTTCCCCGCTCGCTCGTTCTCTTCTTCCGCCGTTCTGCCCGCTGTTCCTTGTGTCCTGCCTGTCCGTTCTCCTGCTGGCGTTCTGCTGCCCTCCATCTCGCAACGTTATCTTCTCCAATGCTTTCAGCAGCGCTGCCGTTGACGAATACCCTCCCATCAGGGCCTGGTCCCTCAGACGCACGTCAGGGATTCCTTCGATCAAGTAGTCGACAATCTCTTCTTCGTCTACTGGTACACGGTTGGCCAAAATTATCTTATCGTGCGCGTATTCTTGGAACGTCTGGTTTCTCTTCCACGTTCTCTCCTCGAACTGGCGCCTTCGAATCAGCCTACTAAGCGGGAAATGGAAAACACCCCTTAATTCGGTCAATAATGAATCAACGTGCATACCAATGTGCTCAGGTTTCGAGTGCAACCATTCCAGCGCTCTTCCTTTCAACCGCATCCCGATTAAAATTTTCGTTGCTCTTTCATCCAGTCCGTACGTTGCTCTGAGTAGGGACAACTGTCTCTCCCAGTTCTAGAACTCGTTTGTATTACCGCTGAAGAAGCTGAGCAGATCAGAACACTGCTGTCAAGTTGACCCTCGAATGCGCCGCTGACGCATGTTCGTGGCCGGCTTGCTGGATGCCACTGGGAATATTTAGGCGTTGCATTTCGCGCATTACCTGCAATTCTCGCCTCGCGACATCTAATTCACGTTGTACGAGCTCCAGTTCCCTGCGCTGATATTCCGCTTGCTGCTGCTGCCCGAGAGCCTGCATGGCCGCATCCACGTCTGCTCCACCCACAGCTCCCGGCTCTGATCCTGTTCCGCCAAGTGGTTCCTCCGATTCTTCTAACTCCGACTTCCACGTACCTGACGGATCCTGATCATTCAACTTCCTTATGAGTTCGCTTTTCGTTCCCGCAGACGATAGCCCTCGTCTTCTCAATATCTCCTTCAATTGTACGACCGTGAAACTGTCCGCGTTCCTCTCTTGCTCCATTGCAAACATATCTGAATGGACTCACCACTTACGCTTTACCTGAATTTCGATCGGCACGATGATCCCGGACGAGCCCCCAAATTGTAGGATGAAGGCGATCGAAATGGTCAGAGTAAGTGGTTGCTTAAATTTATTTTAAAAAATAGCTCCCTCTAATACACGTTTCTCCACGCTGTGCCTCTCGCAACAATACAATATGTAATCTGCTCTCCTCCGCGACTCTCCTCGTATTTATATTTTTCCTCTTCCACATTCGCGCTCACACTCATAGTTCATGGTTATTGAACTATGCATTCTTTCTCTTTCATACGTACTTGCCTCTTTCTTTTAGGGTATTAACCTGTTAACCGCCGATACTGTTTTGGGTGACAACCGACTTCGCACGCGACACATATTGTTTCGATCGTCGGTCGTTCACCCATCACGTATTTACGCTTTTTCGGCGATAACCGTCTTCGCTCGGGTAAACTGTTGTCGTTTTTAGGCAGTTTAATAATAATGGCCTTTCTAACGGCCTAACTCCCTACAACTATAATTATCAGAAATTCTGTGGGGAACCTTTTGTTAAATATTTCTCATTCTAGATTTATTTGGATTCTTACTTTGGGTTAGGTATTCCTCGTAACATTGGATACTATTATTCCTTAACTTCGCAATAATTTCTGTATATGACAACAATATATAACTAGAATACTCAGAAATTCTGTGAAGAACATGTTGTTAAATATTCCTGATTGACGTTTTATTTAGAATCTTACATTGAGGTTAAGTATCATTGGATGCTATTATTCCTTAACTATGTACTAACTTGTGACGATGATAAATTCTTATATATAGAATAATCGGAAATTCTGTGAAGAACATGTTGCTAAATATTTCTGATTCTAGTTTTATTTAGATTAATACTTTGAGGTTAGGTATTTCTCGTATCATTGCACGCTATAATTCCATAATTTCGAATTAATTTCTGACGATGATAAAAATTTATAACTAGAATAATCGGAAAGCCTGTGATGAACATGCTGCTAAATATTTCTGATTCTAGTTTTATTTAGATTCATACTTTGAGGTTAGGTATGTCTCGTATCATTGTACCCTACAATTTCATAACTGCGAATTAATTTCCGACTATAATAAAAATTTATATCTAGAATAATCGGAAATTCAGTGAAGAACATGTTGCTAAATACACCAGATTCAAGATATATTTAGATTCATACTTTGAGGTTAGCTGTATCTCGTATGAGTGGATACTATAATTCCTTAGCTTCGTATTAGTTTGTGACGATGATAAGTATTTATATCTAGAATAATCAGGAATTCTGTGAGGACCATGTTGTTAAATATTCCTGATTCTAGGTTTATTTAGATTCATACTTTGTGATTAAGTATTCCTCTTATTATTGGATGCTATAATTCATTAACATCTTATTAATTTGTGACGATGATAAAAATTTATAGCTAGAATAATCGGAAATTCTGTGATGGACATGTTGTTAAATATTTCTCTTTCCAGATTTATTTAGATTCTTACATTCTGGATAGGTATATCTCGTATCATTGGATACTATTATTCCTTAACTTCGTATCAATTTCTGTCTATGAAACAAATTTATATCTAGTATAATCAGATATTCTGTGTGGAACATGTTGTTAAATATTCCTAATTCTAGATTTATATGGATCCATACTTTGAGGTTAACTATGTCTCGTACCATTGGATACTATAATTCCTCAATTTCGTATTAATTACTGTCCATGACAAAAATTTATAACTAGAATAATCAGAAATTCGGTTGAGGACCTTGTTGCTAAATATCCCTGATTCTACATTTATTTAGATTCACACTTTGAGGTTAGGTATATCTCGTGTCATTGGATGCTGTTATTCCTTAACTTCGTATTAATTTCTGAAGATGATAAAAATTTATAACTAGAATAATCAGAAATTCTGTGAAGGACATGTTGTTAAATATTTCTGATTCTAGATTTATTTAGATACTTCGCTTTAGGATAGGTATGTTTCGTAACAATGGATGCTATTATGCCTTAACTTCGTATTAATTTCTGACTGTGATTAAAATCTATAACCAGAATAATCGTAAATTCTGTAAACAACATTTTGTTAAATATTTTTGATTCTAGTTTTATTTAGATTCTTACATTGTGGTTATGTATGCCTCGTATCATTGGATGCTATAATTTCTTACCTTCGAATTAATTTCTGACATTGATAAAAATTCATAACTAGAAGAATCGGAAATTCTGTAAACAGCATTTTGCTAAATATTTCTGAATCTAATTTCATTTAGATTCTTACTTTGCGGTTATGTATGCATCGTACCATTGGATGCTATAATTCCTTAACTTCGAATTAACTTCCGACGATGATAAAATTTTATATCTAGAACAATCGGATATTCTGTGATGAATATGTTTCTAAATATTTCTGATTCTCGATTTATTTAGGTTCTTACTTTGAGGTTAGGTATACCTCGTATCGTTGGATGCTATTATTCCTCAATTTCGTTTTAATTTCTGACAATGATAAAAATGTATACCTAGAATAATCAGAAACTCCGTGATGATCACGATGTTAAATATTCCTGATTCTAGATTTATTTATATTCCTTCATTGAGGTTAGGTATGTATCGTATGAATGGAAACTATAAATCCTTAACTTCGTACTAATTTCAGTCTATGTCAAAAATTTATAACTAGAATAGTCAGGAATTCTGTGAGGACCATGTTGCTAAATATTCCTGATACTAGATTCATGTACATTCTTACTTTGAGGTTAGGTATGTCTCGTATCGTAGGATGCTATAATTCCTTAAATTCGTATTAATTTCTAACGATGATAAAAATTTATATCTAGAATAATCGGGAATTCTGTTGAGAACATATTGTTAAGTATTTCTGATTCTCGATTTATTTATATTCTTGCATTGAGGTTGGGCATGTCTCGTACCAGTGGATGCTATATTTCCTTAACATCGTATTAATTTGTGACAATGATATACATTTATATCTCGAATAATAGGATATTCTGTTATGAACATGTTATTAAATATTCCTGATTCTAGATTTATTTAGATTCTTACTTTCAGGTTAGGTATGTCTCGTATCATTGGATACTACAATTCTTTATCTTCGTATTAATTTGTGACGATGATAAAAATTTATATATGCAATAATCGGAAATTCTGTGATGGACATGTTATTAAACATTTCTCACTCTAGATTTATTTAGATTCTTACTTTGAGGATACGTATGTCACTTGTCATTGGATACTATAATTCCTTAACTTCGTATTAATTTCTGTCTATGACAGAAATTTATAACTAGAATAATCAGGAATTCTGCGAGGACCATGTTGCTAAACATTCCTGATTCTAGATTTATTTAGATTCATACTTTGAGGTTAGGTATGTCTCGTATCATTGGGAACTATAATTCCTTAACTTCGTATTAATTTCTGTCTATGACAGAAATTTATAACTAGAATAATCAGGAACTCTGTGAGGACCATGTTGCTAAACATTCCTTATTCTAGATTTATTTAGATTCATACTTTGAAGTTAGGTATATCTCGAATCATTGCAAACTATAATTTCTTATCTTCGTATTAATTTCTGTCTATGACAAAAATTTATAACTAGAATAATCAGGAATTCTGTGAGGACCCCGTTTCTAATATCCCTCATCCTAGATTTATTTAGATTCACACTTTGAGGTTAGGTGTGTCTCGTATCACAGGATGTTGTAATTCCTTAACTTCGTATTAATTTCTGACGATGATAAATATATATAACTAAAATAATCGTAAATTGTGTGATGAACATGCTGATAAATATTTCAGATTCCAGATTTATGTAGAATCTTACTTTGAGGTTAGGTATGTCTCGTATCATCGGATCCTATAATTCCTTAACTTCGTATTAATTTTTGACGATGGTAAAAGTTTATAACTAGAACAATCAGAAATTCTGTGAAGTACATGTTGATAATTATATCTGATTCTAGTTTTATTTAGATTCTTACTTTGAGGTTAGGTAAGCCTCGTATCATTGGGTACTATAATTCCTTAACTTCGTATTAATTTCTGACGATGATAAAAATTCATATCTATAATAATCGGTAAATCTGTGATGGAAATGTTATTAAATATTTCTGGTTCAAGATTTATTTAGATTCATACTTTGAGTATATGTATGTGTCGTACCATTGGGTACTATAATACCATAACTTCGTATTAATTTCTGTCTTTGACAAAAATATATAAGTAGAATAATCAGAAATTCAGGGACGAACATGTTGTTAAATATTTCTGATTCTAGATTTATATAGATTCACACTTTGATGTTAGGTATGTCTCGTATCATTGGATGCTGTTATTCCTTAACTTCGTACTAACTTGTGACGATGATAAATATTTATATCTCGAAAAATCAGAAAATCGGTGAACGACCTTGTTGCTAAATATCCCTGATTCTAGATTTATGTAGAATCTTACTTTGCGGAAAGGTATGTCTCGTATAATTGGATACTATAATTCATTAACGTCGTATTAATTCCTGTCCATGACAAAAATTTATAACTAGAATATTCAGAATTTCGGTGAACGACCTTGTTGCTAAATATCCCTGATTCTAGATTTATTTAGATTCACACTCTGAGGTTAGGTATGTCTCGTATCATTGGATGCTGTTATTCCTTAACTTCGTACTAACTTGTGGCGGTGATAAATATTTATATCTCGAATAATCGGTAAATCTGTGATGGGAATGTTATTAAATATTTCTGGTTCAAGATTTATTTAGATTCATACTTTGAGGATATGTATGTCTCGTATAATTGGGTACTATAATACCATAACTTCGTATTAATTTCTGTCTTTGACAAAAATATATAAGTAGAATAATCAGAAATTCAGGGACGAACATGTTGTTAAATATTTCTGATTCTAGATTTATTTAGATTCTTACCTCGGTCTAGGTAATCCACGTATCATTGAATGCTATTATTCCTTAACTTCGTATTAATTTCTGACGATGATAAAAATATATATATAGAATAATCGGAAATTGTGTGATGGACATGTTGCTAAATATTTCTCATTCAAGTTACATTTAGATTCTTACTTTGAGGTCAAGAATGCCTCGAATCATTGGATGCTATTATTCCATAACGTCACATTAATTACTGACTATGATAAAAATTTATATCTTGAATAATCGTAATTTGTGTGATGGACGTGTTTTTAATTATTTCTGATTCTAGATTTATTTAGAATCTTACTTTGATGTTCGTTATGTCTCGTATCATTGGATACTATAATTCCTGAACTTCGTATTAATTACTGACGATGATAAAAATTTATATCTATAATAATCGGTAAATCTGTGATGGAAATGTTGCTAAATATTTCTGGTTCTAGATTTATTTAGATTCCTACTTTGAGGTTAGCAATATCTCGTATCATTGGATACTATAATTCCTGAACTTTGTATTAATTACTGTCTATGACAGAAATTTATATCTAGAATAATCAGAAATTGGGTGAAGAACATGTTGTTAAATATTTCTGATTCTAGATTTATGTAGAATCTTACTTTGAGTAAAGGTATATCTCGCATAATTGGATGCTATAATTCCTTAACTTCGTATTAATTTGTGACGATGATAAATATTTATATATAGAATAGTCGGAAATTCTGTGTCGATCATGTTGCTAAATATGTCTCATTCAAGTTTCATTTAGATTCCTACTTTGAGGTTAAGAATGCCTCGTATCATTGGATGCTATTATTCCATAACGTTACATTAATTACTGACGATGATAAAAATTTATACCTTGAATAATAGTAAATTGTTTGATGGACATGTTATTAAATATTTCTCATTCTAGATTTATTCAGATTCCTACTTTGAGGTTAGGTATGACTCGTATCACTGAATGCTATAATTCCCTATCTTCGTATTAATTTCTGTCTATGACAAAAATATATAACTAGAGTAATCAGGAATTCTGTGAGAGCCATGTTGCTACATATTCCTGATTCTAGATTTATTTAGGTTCATACTTTGATGATACGTATGTCTCGTATCATTGGATACTATAGTTCCTTAATTTCGTATTAATTTCTGTCTATGACAAAAATTTATAACTAGAATAATCAGGAATTCTGAAAGGACCATGTTGCTAAATATTTCTGATTTTAGATTTATTTAGATTCGTGCTTTGAGGTTAGCTGTATCTAGTATCATTGGATACTATAATTCCTTAATTCCGTATTAATTTCTGACGATGATAAAAATTTATAACTAGAACAATCGGAAATTCTGTGGAGAACATGTTGTTAAATATTCGTGATTCTATATTTATTTGCATTCATACTGTGAGGTTAGGTACGTCTCGTATCATTGGATGCTATAGTTTCTTATCTTCGTATTAATTTGTGTCGATAATAAAGATTTACTACTAGAATATATGGATATTCTCTGAAGAACATGTTGTTAAATATTTCCTATTCTAATTTTACTTAGATTCATACATTATGGTTAGGTAAGTCTCGTACCATTGGGTGCTATAATTCCATATCTTCGTATTAATTACTGACGATAATAAAAATGTATATCTAGAATAATCGGAAATTCAGTGAAGAACATGTTGTTAAATAATTCTGAATCTAGATTTATTTAGATTCATACTTTGAGGTTAGGTATGTCTCGTATCATTGCGCGCTATAATTCCATAATTTCGAATTAATTTCGGACTATGATAAAAATTTATATCTAGAACCATCGGAAATTGCGTGGTGAACATGTTGTTAAAGATTTCTGATTCTAGTTTTATTTAGATTCTAACTTTGAGGTTAGGTACGTTTTGTATCAATGGATACTATAATTCCTTAAATTCGTATTAATTTCTGACGATGATAAAAATTTATATCTGGAATAATCGGAAAATCTGTGAAGAACATGTTGTTAAATATTTCTGATTCTAGTTTTATCTAAATTCATACTTTGAGGTTAACTTGGTCTCGTATCATTGGATACTATAATTCCATAACATCGTATTAATTGCGGACGATGAAAAAAATTTATATCTATAATAATCGGTAATTGAGTGAAGAACATGTTTTTAAATATTTCTGATTCTAGATTTATTTAGATTCTTACTTTGAGGTTAAGAATGCCTCGTATCATTGGATGCTGTAATTCCTTAACTTCGTATCAATTTGTGACGATAATAAATGTTTATAACTAGAATATTCAGATATTCTGTGAAGATCATGTTTTTAAATATTTCTGATTCTAGATTTATTTAGATTCTTACTTCGAGGTTAGGTATGTCTCGTATCATTGGATACGATAATTCCTTACTTTCGTATTAATTTCTGTTTGTAACAGAAATTTATAACTAGAATAATCGGAAATTATGTGTAGATCGTGTTGTTAGATATTCCTGATTCTAGATTTATTTAGATTCATACGTTGAGGTTTGCTATATCTCGTATCAGTGGATACTATAATTCCTTAACTTCGTATTAATTACTGTCAATAAAACAAATTTATAACTAGAATAAACAGAAATTGTGTGAAAACCTGCTGTTAAATATTCCTGATTCAAGATTTATTTAGATTCATACTTTGAGGTTAGGTATGCCTCGTATCATT
>NW_027470888.1:0-31543 GCF_051020765.1 Lasioglossum baleicum | reverse complement strand
TATTGTTATATTATCTTAAGGTTCGTATATTAATTAATACGGGTCCTCAAAATTTTATGGCGACTGACAGTCGTCTCTCCAGTGCAAAGGGTTAAATAGTAACGTTAGTAAAAGATAATTGAGCTGAGATATTTTTTGGTCAGATAGTCGTTTCATTGTTTGTTTGATTTGAATAGTAACGTTAGTTCGAGATAATTGAGCTGAGATATATTTCGGTGAGATACTTGTTTGATTGTGGGTTTTATTTTAATAGTATCGTTAATGAAAGATAATTGAGCTGAGATATATTTCGGTCAGATATTCTTTTAATTTGAATAGCAACATTAGTGGAAGATAATTGAGCTGAGATATATTTCGGTCAGATACTTTTTTATTTAAGTAGTAACGTTATTGAAAGATAATTGAGCTGAGATATATTTCGGTTAGATACTCTTTTGATTTAAGTAGTAACTTTAGTGAAAGATAATTGAGCTGAGATATATTTCGGTCAGATACTCGTTTCATTGTTTGTTTGATTTGAATAGTAACGTTAGTTCGAGATAATTGAGCTGAGATATATTATTTCAGTCAGATATTCTTTTGATTTGAATAGTAACGTTAGTTCGAGATAATTGAGCTGAGATATATTATTTCAGTCAGATATTCTTTGATTTGAATAGTAACGTTAGTGAAAGATAATTGAGCTGAGATATATTTCGGGTAGATACTTTTTTGATTTAAGTAGTAACGTTGGTGAAAGATAACTGAGCTAAAATATATTTCTGTCAGATACTTTTTGATTTAAATAGTAACGATAATGAAAGATAATTGATCTTAGATATATTTCGGTGCGATACTCCTTTCATTGTTTACTTAATTTGAATAGTAATCTTTAATAAAAGATAATTGAACTGCGATATAAATTATTGGTGTACATCTAATGAAATCGAAATGGAAAAGAAGTTTGAATATTTCTTCATTTAAAAAATGAATTTCAACAGTTGTTATGCATAAATTATCTTCCACGAAATATAATAGTATTGGTAAATTTTGAATCAAGTGGCATTATAATTGATCAACTCGATACAATTAATTTAATACCCCAAATTTGATACCTTAAATTTAATACTACCAAATGATACTGTAATAACAACCGTATGCAATTTGTTTTACAATTTAAAAACATAATATAGTATAGAAATTATGCATACATAAATTTTCGACAAATATCGAAACGAAAATTTCAATTTTCGATTTCATATGAAAGGAGATGCTAGTGAAATAATCTGGAGTAAAAGTATTATCAGCTTTGGAATTAGCGTAAAACGATTCGTGATCATTCTAATGGAAACTTCAATCCTTTTTCCTGGTTCATTAGCGGTATGATAAAATGTATCGATTTCCCATTAATCGTGGCCAACGGCAATCGATGCACGTCATTTTCGTAAATTTGATGCCCATCGGAACGATGTCTGACGGGAATTTTTAGTTCCTGGCTGAAATTGATCCCGTGGAAACAGTGTAACTGAAAATCATTCAGCACATGCAGATACGATTGAATTTACGAGGGTATAGTTTGTGCTACTATTTCGTGCGCGTACCCGCTAGCGAAAACACCGAGATATCATGATGATTAATTGCCTTATCGTGCAACGAGCTTATGAAACATCGTTGAACCAACGTTAGGGGTATCGTCTATGTTTGCCCAGTTTAAACTACGAACTCGTACGTGCGAACAGCGAGGCAATTAATGGCTGGGTAAATAATTAAGATTCCGTAGTTCCCTGCTAATATGTAACTTTCGTATTTGATGCTCGTAATTTTGGTTGTCAGAGGCTTTATGGAATTCACACGCCTTATACCTCGTGTTTTTTGAATAAATATCGTTATCATATACTTTCGTGGTGATAGTTGGAGAGATAATATAAAAATATAATATAATATAATATAATAATGTAATTTTTATATTTGATGCTCGTAATTTTGGTTGTCAGAAGCTTTATGGAATTCGCATGCTTGTACCTCCATGTTTTTTTTGAATAAATATCATTATCATATACTTTCGTGGTAATAGTTGAGGAGATACTATAATAATTTGAAAAAAATGTAACTTTCATATTTTGATGCTCGTAATTTTGGTTGTCAAAAGCTTTATGGAATTCACACGCTTTACACCTCGCGATTTTTGTGATAAATATCGTTATCATATACTTCGTGGTGATAGTTGAAAAGATAATATAAAAATGTAAGTATAATGTAATGTAATATAATATAATGTAAAAATGTAACTTTTGTATTTTGATACTCGTAATTTTGGTTGTTAGAAGCTTTATGGAATTCACTCGCTTTGCACCTCGTGTTTTTTAGAATAAATATCGTTATCATATACTTTCGTGGTGTTAGTTAAAAAGAGAATATAACAATTTGGGAAAAAAAGTAGATCTCTGGTAGTGATCTTTTTTTCGGAACGTTTATTGTTTTTCCCATTTTGAGACCCTTTATATTTTCTAAGCATCTTCCACAAAATTACCTTTTAATACTCTTTAAAAAAAATTTCTTCTAAAATAAAAATGATACCTACTAAAAGCATATCTTCTAAAGAGGATCCTTTAATATATCACAAAATATACTGTGGATATATTTAAACAGCGCATTGCATTGTATCGCTCTTCCTAATCATGCTGTTTACATTTCGAGTTTCATGCTCATATCGAAGCTGCTTGCTTCCTTTTCTCATTCTTTTCCATCGTATATAGAACACAAAAATTACACGTGAATAATCTATTAGCTTGTTCAGAAAGTCCTTTCGTTCTTCCAATTTAGAGAACCTAATTGTACTTGTTCACAGTCAACTTCACACTTCAACTGCATAAGAAAGAAAAAAGCGAAATGACTTCCGAATGACCCAATATTTCGACGACGACTAAAGGCTTCTCCACCTATGTTATTCTAAATCACACAAACAACTCTGCAGAACCAAACAACGCGTCTAAATTCGATCTTCGAGCTCGCTCACATCATTTTAACCTTTCGCTTTAAAACTTGCCTATATCGAAGCTGTTTACTTCCTTTCTTCATTTTTTGCACATCCATCACACGAAGAACACAGAAATTACACGTGAATAATCTATTAGCTCATTCAGAAAGTCAATGTGTTTTTCCAATTTAGGGAACCTAATTATATTGTTCACAGTCAACTTCACACTTAAGCTGCATAAGAAAGAAAAAAGCGAAATGACTTTCCGAATGACCCAATATTTCGACGACGACTAAAGGCTTCTCCACCTATGTTATTCTAAATCACACAAACAACTCTTCAGAACCAAACAACGCATCTAAATTCGATCTTCGAGCTCGCTCACATCATTTTAACCTTTCGCTTTAAAACTTGCTTATATCGAAGCTGTTTACTTCCTTTTCTCATTCTTTTCTATGGTATATAGAGCACAAAAATTACATACGAATAATCTATTACATAGTTCGGAAAATCGTTTTGTTCTTTCAATTTAGGGAACCTAATTGTATTTGTTCAGAGTCAACTTCACACTTAAGCTGCATAAGAAGAAAAAAAGCGAAATGACTTTCCGAATGACCCAATATTTCGACGACGACTAAAAGCTTCTTCACCTCTGTTATTCTAAAGTCACACAAACATCTCTGCAGAACCAAACAACGCGTCTAAATTCAATCTTCGATCTCCCCGTTTTCGAAGATCGCGTGAAGAAGCTGATCGCCGCGAGAAGTAAGAACTTCAGCAGCCTCGACTACTCGTCTCGTTGGAATGCAGTTTCGCAGGGTAGAAACACAAGAGAAGAGACGGAGTTGGAGCCTGGCGAGTGAAATAAAGGTGCAGGCCGGAACTTATCTTGGTCTGCAGAGTTCCGGAAGATTCATTCGGCGGAACGCCGGTGGCGAGAAAGGATTCCGAGCCTTCGGACCACTTGTCGGGGACGGGTCGGTTCTCAGCCAACCTGGAGCAGCTTATCACGATTACCGGGGCCACGTAACAATATTAATCTAAAACTTGCCCGCTGAAAGTTCACCGGTCCCCGGCGTCATTTAATTTTCTTCGAGTCGCGGCGGCCCCCGCAAAAAGAAAGCTCGCGCCGCTGCTCTTCGTCACGACGCTCTCTTACTTTCTTACAGAGCTTACCGAGCCTTATTTAAAGTCCTCCCACCATCGCTGGCTAGCTCGTAAACTCTGCTCGAGTAGGGTAGCTGGACCTCGTTCCTGCTGCTCGGTACTGATCATTTAAAAGTACAATTTGTCAATTTCTTCTGGCCGCCAGACCACCACTGGCATCTAGCCGATGCTCTATTATTTCCAGGAACCCCGGCTTGCAAATTACCCTATTTTCCAGTCTGACCTGTCGATTATCGAAGACGAACTACCCTCGAATTTTACTAATTAACGTTTACTCACGTTTTCTTTCACGTCAGAAAGTTCGCTTACGTCGTTTCTTGCTCTTCTGGTTCTTTCACGCTTCTTTCTTCTTTTTCGTTTCTTTTCTCGTTTCGACTTTGCCAGCGATACTTCTACCTCATTCTTGGCTCTGTTGGGTTCTGTTTTTATAAACGGTTGTTTTCAGTGACGTTCGGTTCCAACGACATTCCTTTTGAAGGTCTCTGGTTGATAAATATTGGCCTATTTTCCTGTCGATTATCGAAAACAAACTACCCTCGAATTTTACTAATTAACGTTTATTCACGTTTTCTTTCGCGTCAGAAAGTTCCCTTACGTCGTTTCTTGCTCTTCTGGTTCTTTCACGCTTCTTTCTTCTTTTTCGATCTTTTCCCGTTTCGACTTTGCCAGCGATACTTCCTCGTTTCTGGCTCTGTTAGGTTAGGTTGTTCTTAGTGAGGTTCCAACGATCTCCCTGTTGAAGGTCTGTGGGTTGATAAATATTGGCCTATTTTCCTGTCGATTATCGAAGTTGGACTACCCTCGAATTTTACTAATTAACGTTTACTCACGTTTTCTTTCACGTCAGAAAGTTCCCTTACGTCGTTCTTGCCCTGATGCTTCTTCTTTTTCGTTCTTTTCTCGTTTCGACTTTGCCAGCGATACTTCTACCTCGTTCTTGGCTCTGTTGGGTTCTGTTTTTTATAAACGGTTGTTTTCAGTGAAGGTTACGCTTCAGCGATCTCCCTTTTGAAGGTCTCTGGGTTGATAAATATTGGCCTATTTTCCTGTCGATTATCGAAAACAAACTACCCTCGAATTTTACTAATTAAAATGTTTTAATCAACATCATCATACATAATAAAATGTTATAGTGTTTAAAAAACAAATGCAAATATAAGTATGTTTTTAGTATTCCTTTCGGTTAATTTTATACTGTATTATTACTTTCTGTTAGCTATATTCATAATAATTGCGTTACAAGTTAAATTATTATAAATTACCTAAAAAATCCTCATTTAATTGGACGAAAAATAGTGTCACCCATTCGTGGGTGATGGGGCC
Source organism: Lasioglossum baleicum (assembly GCF_051020765.1). Classification (NCBI taxonomy): domain Eukaryota; kingdom Metazoa; phylum Arthropoda; class Insecta; order Hymenoptera; family Halictidae; genus Lasioglossum; species Lasioglossum baleicum. The sequence goes on along the minus strand of NW_027470888.1, from coordinate 26,097 downwards.
CATGTAGAAACCATATCTGGGTGACGTGGCATTCAACGTGTTAACGTTTACACCCGGTTTTCTTTCATGTCAAAAACTTTCTTGCGTCGTTTCTTGCCCTTCTGCTTCTTTTTTTGTTTCTTCTTTTCTTTTTCTTTCTTTTTCTCGTTTCGTTTCGACTTTGCTAGTGATACTTACTCCTCTTTCTTAGCCCTCCTGTTGGGTTCTTCTTTTTTCTAATAGTTGTCTTTCTCAGTGAGGTTCGTTTCAAACGATCTCCCCTTGAAGTCTCTATCTATGCCCTATTATTTCCAGCAACCTCGGCTTGCAAATTACCCTATTTTCCAGTCTTACCTGTCGATTATCAAAAACGGACTACCTTTGAATTATCTTAATTAACGTTACCCGCGTTTTCTTTCGCGTCAGAAAATTTCCTTACGTTGTTTCTTGCCCTTTTGGTTCATCCACGCTTCTTCTCGTTTTTTAAGTTTCCTTACATCGTTTCTCGCCCTTCTGAATCTTCCACGCTTCTTCTTCTTCATTCTTATTTTATTTGTTCTTTTCTTTTTCTTCCTTTTCTCGTTTCGTTTCGACTTTGCCAGCGATACTATTATTTCCAGGACGCCTGGCCCATAATTTGTAAATTACCCTATTTTCATTCGAACTGTCGATTATCGAAAACGAATTACCCTCAAATTTTACAAATTAACGTTTACCCACGTTCTCTTTCGTGTCGGAAAGTTTCTTGCCTTTCTAGTTCCACGCTTCTTCTTCTTCTTTCTTTTTTGTTTATTCTGTTCCTTTCTTTCTCATCTTTTCTTCGTTTTTTTCTTTTTTTCCAGCGATATTTGTTCTCTTTCGTGGCCCTTCTGTTGGGTTCTCCTTTTTTTCTAACGGTTGTTCTTTCTCAGTGAAGGTTCGCTTCCAACGATCTCCCTTTGAAGGTCTCTGGGTTGGTAGATACTTGCAGGAAAAGCACCCCACTGCTTGTCGATGATTAATGTCCGCGTGATGACGTCAAGATTGCCGGTCAGTGACGGAAGATTTTCAGTGGAAGAGTCGACGGGACGAGTGAATTCGGAAGCTGATTTACGAGACTGCAACGTTCCTCGTTAGGCGGAACGTTATTGATGGCTGGGCGCGGCTACTTACGTGCTAGCTGGGTTCTAGAAGCGAGTTAGGTTGGGTAACTTCCTCGTTCCAGCTACAACGATACCATTCAAATGAAAGTTGCTGCTTAGTTCCGGTTTATTATGCTTCTACCGAGGATATTCTGATACATCGTCGATCGATTTATTAGGTTGTTTGGAAAGTAATTTCGTTTCTTTGATAATACGAATTTGTCGAATTCGATCGTTCATATTCACGTGAAACGTTTTGGCTTAGAAATCATGTTTCATTTTTACCAAAAATTGGTAATTCATTTTTTCAAAAAACTAAATGACTTTCCGAACAACTTAATAGGTTGGATCGTGTGATGTAGGAATTAAATACTCGATTGTGTACCTAATAATACATTTATCTATATATTTCTCAGTATTATCGGCTTATTATTTATTAGGAGATTTGGAAATTATTATCTCGGTTGGAATTTTAGGAATTTATTTTAGAATCCTTTTGGAAGTCTCAAGGAACTTAAAATAGGGGAAGTAAAATAAATTTTTGGAATTGGCTACATATCACTTTGAAAAAGTTTTGGAGTGTTAAGGGTTGAATATCTATAACGTTTTTCTAGTTTTCTAGTAACCTCACTTTTATTTTACTACAAATAATTCTCGACTGGTTTGTAGAATCAAAATAGTTTCTTTTTCTAATCTTCTGTAACACTAGATATTGAAATAGACATCTTCATCTCCTACAAAACCATTTGGACCACACCACGAAATCCTGAAAATATGTAAAAATCCCCAAAAACTTATTCGCTCGGGTCGCTTAAACCACATTAAAATGAATATAAATTTCTGGAATTGGCAACAAATCACTGTGAAAAAATTTTGGGGTTTTAATAAATATCTGTAATGCTATACAGGTTTGAAATTGCATACCCATAAATCAGAGTATCCATTTCTAGATTTCAAATGCAAAAGAAGAACTATATTTTGAATTAGAATGTAGTAAAATCATGGCAACTAGTATAAAAATTGTTTCTTTTTCTAATTTTCTACTAACTTCACTTTTATTTTATCATAAACAATTCACTCTCCCCAGTTTTCTACATCTTCATCTCCTGCAAAACCGTTTAGACCACACCTCGAAGTGCCTGAAAACATGTAAAAATCCGCAGAAACTCATCCGCTCGCATAACCACTTCAAAATGAATCAAAATTTTTGTAATTTGCTTCAAATCACTCTAGAATCAAAATTGCTTCTTTTTATATTTTTCTACGTACTTCACTTTTACTTTATCATGAAACAATTCACTCTCCTCGATTCTCGACATTTTCATCGTCTACAAAACCGTTTAGACACACCTCGAAGTCCCTGAAAACATATAAAAATTCCAGAAACTCATTCGCTCGCTTAACCACTTCAAAATGAATCAAAATTTCTGTAATTTGCTTCAAATCACTCTAGAATCAAAATTGCTTCTTTTTTATAATTTTTCTACGTACTTCACTTTTACTTTATCATAAACAATTCACTCTCCTCGATTCTCGACATTTCATCATCTACAAAACCGTTTAGACCACACCTCGAAGTGCCTGAAAACATGTAAAAATCCGCAGAAACTTATCCGCTGGCTGCGTTGAAATTTAACGACGGAGGGTAGGTAAGAGGGGGATAATGGTGAATAGAAAGTGGCGGCAGCAAGAGCTAGAGACGCGGAGGGACTTACCGACGTAGAAACTCGCTAACTGGCGCCGGTAGAGAGCCGTAAATTTCGGATGGTTCCCCAGCTCGCGATTCTACAACCCGGAGGAGACCCTCTTGGTCGTCGTAGCCGCATCGAGCGATCGCCGTCGGCGGAAATTCCGCGAGGAGATGCCTTCGACCGCGTTTCTCATTGATTGCATTCTTTTGTAGTTTGCGTCAGCGCGAACTTACCGACCGTCGGCCGGAAACTTGCACGTCTGCTTGCCTCTGACTGGTCCTGGTCCATGGACAGGAATGAACGAGGGCAGTGTGAGAGGCTGCAACAGAGCCGGAAGTTTTTCCTTGTAACTTCTCCAGGATTCAATGCGAGGGAGACGGGCTTCTGCTCTCGATAGGGGTAGATGCAGAGGGGGTGCAAAGAATCGCGGATAAATGGAGTGGAGATAAGAAAGTTAGAATTAGAGATACGATAAAAGAGACGGAATAAATGGTAGGCGAATTTCATTTGGTTGCGAATTCGGTTTTCTTACTTATTTTGGTATTCTTTCTTTGTCTGTTCAAACCTAAATTCATCAGGAAACGCACTACACGGTGGTGGAGTAATGATTTTAATTTAGCACTCAATGAAAATCGCAGAAAATTACGCATTGAACGAGAAGTTAATATTAGGTTGTTCGAAAAGGAATTTCGTTTTTTCCAACAAAAGTGATAATTGTATTAGGTTGCTCGGAAAGTAATTTCGTTTTTTTACGAACAGAGGTCGTAATTGTATTTTTCAGAACCAACTTCAACGAGCTGCTCGCCAAATTTCGTAGGTTTAGAATTAAAGAACGTAAAAGAATGGTTCGATTTTTTTCCTTAGTTTTGTATTCTTCCTTTGTCTGTTAAAGCTAAATTCATCAGGAAACGCACTACACGGTGGTGGAGTAATGATTTTAATTTAGCACTCAAAGAAAATCGCATAAAAATTACGCATTCAACGAGAAGTTAATATTAGGTTGTTCGAAAAGTAATTTCGTTTTTTCCAACAAAAGTGATAATTGTATTAGGTTGCTCGGAAGGTAATTTCGTTTTTTTTCGAAGCCGAGGACTTAATTGTATTTTTTCGCAGCCAACTTAATATTTAAGCCGCATAAAAAAAAAACGAAATTACGTTTCGAACAACCCAATAGAATTCAACAAGCTGCCAGCCAAATTTCGTAGGTTTATGATTATGAAAAGCAAAAGAAAGTTATGAGAGATATGCGTTTTATCGGTAACAGTTCCTTTGGAATAAATTAAAAGAATTAATGGAGGTAGACAGTTCACTGGAATAGAATTTCTAAAACTACACGACAACAAAATTTACAACAAAATTACTTAGACTTTAATAGTATATTATAACCATAAGGTGTACAATATTGTATATTTGATTATTTCTGTGGTAGAAAGTTAATATTGTAGCGTTATAATGGAATTTAACAAAATTACTTTATTGTTAATGTCATGGTAATTAAAATCATAATTAAAATCAGAAGATATTGATCTATTACTGTTTTTACATTGGTAATTAGTGAGACGATTTTTTATGATAGTAGAATTTCGAATTTTGAACTTGTTTTCGTTTGACGTATGAAACAGTTTTCTATGTTCTCGTGTTAATTTAAATTAATATCGTATAAATTGCCAAATATCGTCAAATAAATCTACGTTAATTACGAGGTACTTTTATTTTTGCCAAAAGAGAAAATAATTTGCCAAATCGAGGTTTAAAATTCATTGACTTGTCGTATCGAGTGCCTGCTTACGTAAACATGGTTATACGTATATTTAAAGCAATTAATTCCAATCAATATATGAAATATAATGCAATATATATAATAAGATATTGTACATTTTTATTATTTTTATAGTAGAAATTTAATATTTCGTCATTATAAATGAAATTTAAACAATGTTACATTATTGTTAATGTTGTGTATTACATCCCAGTACTACTATGAAGATAATATATTCATGTTACATGCAAATAAGTTCTATCTCGAGATCTCGCAGTAGTACAACTCGACATTGGTCATACCGCGTTGTAATGACAGTGTCCTCAAATATTATTAGTTATTTTTAAAGCTGGAGAATATTAGCGACAAAAATATATTTTGCAAAGTAATAAGACTTATTTTATTAAACAAATATTACAAATTTTATAAAATACAGAATAAATTGTATAACATAATTATACATCTATACGTTTATTACGATTCTCTAATTTAAATAAATTTGCATTTAACTTAATATAGCACAAAATTATACAGTTTATAATATTTATAACACGTTCGGTAAATTATTCGTTGAGGTATCATACACTGATAATAATTTTTTTCTTTGTGGATTGTTTTAAAGGTATTTTTTCAAGTCTCTCCTTTAATAAACTTCTGTTTAATGTACTTAGTGCTTTGTTATCAGTTCGTAAAAAATTTAATAAATCACAATTTGCCTATTTCATTCATTTTCGACGAATATGGGTATTGGTGTTTTAGAAAGGAATTGATAATTTTAATTGTTTCTTCGCCGATATGCAAGGTTTCTTTTTTTTTTTATCGAAAATGTTTCATCTGTTGGTAGGTTCTGAACGTTCCTCTTTAAGTATCGTATTTATTCAACGGAGGTAGAGACAGTATTTGTTCAAGTTAAATTTCTTGCTATTTGATAAAAGGTTTTAATAAAAACCCCTTTCATTAAATTCATCGTGGAATTTAATACCAGTACATAGCAAAAACGCTACGAACTTTTCAACAATCCAATATATACGCGGTGGAATTACAGCAAGAAATAAAAGTATATGTTTTTATTAAATGGTAACCACGTGTTCTAAAATATTTCGTTGAAATGAAGTTACATACATATAGGATCGAAACCTTTGGAAATTTAATCCAATTTTTTTCTGCACAGAGCTGTCACAGATATTGTATTGCTGTTTTTGATAGTATTCAGACTTCGATTTTTACAAAATTTAATTGGTAGTAACAGAGTCGAAGCTTTTACTTTAATGTGTAAATAAAGAAGTATAAGTTTGATATACGATATGGTAAAAATAAAGTACGAAGCATAACTCTGAATATACGAATATACTTTATATATATAAAAGAGAAATTATATGGTTTAAGAACTCGTAATAATTTATTAATATTCATACATACTGTCTTTCTTCATTTCACATTCCTCTTCTTTCGAGTCAAAACTTATCGAGGCATTCGAAACACTCTCAAAAAATAAAAAAATCATTTTTTTATAGATTATATAATAATAATAATCTATATGGTGCAACCCACTCATCAAATTAACGTTTAACTTAAATCTAATATTAAGAAAGAAAAAAAAAACCACTGACCTCTTTTAACGACCTATTCGCACAAAGTGAAACCAGTAAAAAAAAAAAAAAAATAAAAAAATCAGGATAATTCAAGGAACTTCGCTCTCTGATTATAACTCTCGTTCATCATCCGATCTTGGTTCAACATTTTTTAACATCCATACATACTGTCTTACTTCGTTTCAAGTTACCTTAAGGTTCGAGAATTATTTTGAAATTCATGACTATAAATAACTTACATACATCATTTCAATTTAAATACTTAACAATAGATTATAGAACTTTCGTATACTTATTTCTACGAACACTCGTCGGATATACATATATATATATAAGGAAGTCACGTGTTTTATTTAAAAAAACAAACGTTGAGTTTAATTTAAAATCAATTGCGATATTTACAGATTTAACCCTTTGAGACGAATGTCATAATATACGTGGAAATTTTGTAATTTTTTTAAATAAAAAGTGCATGGAATATAGCAAAAAATAATTCTAGCATTGTTATCAATGTTGTAGAAATTTTTCAATGCTGAGAATTTCGCACGATTTCTTATTTTTAATTGTTTAATATACTCCGAATGTATCGTTACCTTCGTAACCATTCCATAAGTTGTTTAAACCTACTAATATCGAATAATTGGAACAACCCCACTCATCAAATTGACGTTTCCCATAAATCTAGTCTTAAGAAAAGAAAAAAAAGCGACTGACTTTTTCTAACGACCTATTCGCACAAAGTGAAGGCAGTAAAAAAATAAAAAAATCTGGAGAATTCAAGGAACTCCGCTCTCTGGATTAAGACTCTCGTTCATCATCCAACTTTGTTTCAACAGTTATTAACATCCATACATACTGTCTTTCTTCATTTCAAGTTACCTTAAGGTTGGAGAATTATTTTGAAATTTCATGACTATAACCTACATACATCCTTTCAATTTAAGTACTTAACAATAGATTTATAGGAGCTTTTCGTATACTTATTTCTACGACACACTCGTCGGATTTATATATAAAGGAAGTTACGTGTTTTGTTTAAGAAGCAAACGCTGAGTTTAATTTAAAAACAATTGCGATATTAACAGACTTAACCCTTTGAGGAAGAATGTCATAATATACGTGGAAATTTTGTAATTTTTTAGAATAAAAGCTGCAAGGAGTATAGCGAAAAATAATTCTGGCATTGCCTACAATGTTGCACATATCTTTTAATTCGAGGAATTTCTCTCGATTTTTTATTTTTAATTGTTTAGTATTAAATCTATTAATATCGAATAATTGGAACAAACCACTCATCAAATTGACGTTTCCCATAAATCTAGTCTTAAGAAAGAAAAAAAAGCGACTGACTTTTCTAACGACCTATTCGCACAAAGTGAAGGCAGTAAAAAAATAAAAAAATCTGGAGAATTCAAGGAACTCCGCTCTCTGGATTAAGACTCGCGTTCATCATCCGACCTTGTTTCAACAGTTTCGCGATAAAACGCGGTAAGTTTTCCGTGCAATTTCTATAGATCTTAACTTACAACCGGTCCATAATAAACTTTACTTTGGTCTCCGGGTTTTCTCGCGAAGTCACATGTTTTTTACTTAAAGGCAACATCGCCGGGGGTGACACTTTGATGCAGGGTCGCAAGTTTTCGGGGGCGCTGCCGGCACCGGCAGCCAGAATCAAGCGGAGGAAGTTTCACGCTTGGTAAAACGGTGAAATTAATTACACCGGGTAGCGCACCAACGGCGAATTATCGATTTAATATAACGGCACGTGGGAGCACACCGGCCTGGCTTTTATCGGGGATCGATCGTCAATATTAAATGAAAATTGGACCGAGCCAACGAGAGTCGTCCGTGGAATTTCTTTCCGCAAGCCTATCCGACTGGTGATGCTACCGATTATCCTGATACTGCTGTTTCATCCATCTTTTGCCAATATCGAATACATCGGGACAGTAAAGGATAGTGGAAGCTAAGAAAGGCTCGAAAGATTTGAAAATATTTAGTCCAGTTTATGTAGAATTGGAAAATAAGGGTTTGTTTTTCTTTTCGAGTCGATAAAAGGATTAAAGAAACATTCGAAGGATTTTTAAACTTTTAGTCGAGCTTATGTCGAATGTAAAAATAAGAATTTTCATCTCCTTTTTGAATCGATAAAAAGATTATGGAAAGATTCGAAAGATTTGAAAATATTTAGTCCAGTTTATGTAAAATTGGAAATAAGGGTTTTTTTCTTTTCAAGTCGATAAAAGGATTAAACAAACATTCGAAAGATTTTTAAACTTCTAGTCGAGCTTATGTAGAACGTAAAAATAAGAATTTTCATCTCCTTTTTGAATCGATAAAAAGATTATGGAAAGGCTCGAAAGATTTGAAAATATTTAGTCCAGTTTATGTAGAATTGAAAATAGGGTTTTTTTTTCTTTTCGAGTCGATAAAAGGATTAAACAAACATTCGAAAGATTTTTAAACTTTTAGTCGAGCTTATGTAGAATGTTAAAATAAGAATTTTCATCTCCTTTTTGAATCGATAAAAAGATTATGGAAAGGCTCGAAAGATTTGAAAATATTTAGTCCAGTTTATGTAAAATTGGAAAATAAGGGTTTTTTTTCTTTTCGAGTCGATAAAAGGATTAAAGAAACATTCGAAAGATTTTTAAACTTTTAGTCGAGCTTATGTAGAATATAAAAATAAGGATTTTCATCTTTTAGAGTCTTTAAAAAAATTATAGAAACACCCGAATGATTTTTAAACTTTTAATCGAGTTTGTGTAGAATGTGAAAATGAAGATTTTCATCTCCTTTTGGGGTCAATAAAAAAATTAAAGAAAGTTCGATAGTTTTGAAAACTTTTAGTCGAAATTATAAGGAATATAAAAACAAGGATTTCCATCTCCTTTTGGAGTCGGTAAAAGGATTAAAGAAAGATTCGAAAGATTTGAAAAATTTTAGTCGAATTTATCTAAAATATGAAAATAAGGATTTTCATCTCCTTTTTGAATCGATAAAAAAATTAAAGAAAGACTCGAGAGATTTTAAAACTTGATTCGAGTTTATGTAGAATATGATAATAATAATAATTTTCATCTCCTTTTCGAATCGATAAAAAAATTAAATTTCAAGGCAAAGTTGTTCTTATTAATAAAGTTTAATAATAGGGTAAATAGTTTTATTATTATTATCTTAATAATAAAGTAATAATAACAAAGTAAAGAAAAATACTGTAAATGGAATTTTTTCCCGAATTTAATCTTCTATATTTTCAAATGAATCATATAAAACGTAACACTTTTCTAGTATTAATATCTCATTATATTTCACATGATATATGTACATATATTTCGTCAGTTTTATGAGTAGGATATAATTCACAAAGTATTAACGATCTTGTGAAATTATTAGACTTTCGAAAACTTAAGTAGAGTCATTAAATTTTTACTGAATGACGGCAATCATGATTACAGAGATATACGCGTGGAACTTTTCCAAAGGTATGAAATATGTAAAATAATTGCAACGACTATGGTCCAAGTCGATTCCTTGGCGGTTTTTTATACCCAGAGGAGCTGTAAAGGTACGACTCATTTTCATTGCTCTTCTCCTGTTCAAACTTCTCGAAAGTCGTTAATGCAAACAGCTGCTACGAGCTCTATTTTATATTTAGCTGTTACGAATTTATACACCTTGACGTACCATCGTTTTATATACGATTGGAAGAAGAATTTCGATCTTTCCTTATCGAAATTTCAATTTTATTCTTTCAACATTAACACTATGTCTTCTAATCGATCATCTAATCATCTCATCGAGATTCTTTCGTTTGTATGTAGTTTGTAAGTAGTTCTAAGTTGTTTGATAGTTTGACTCACGTCATTTACAATGATAATGAAATATTGAAATATTGAAATTTTGAAATATTGAAATATTTTTATGTAACACTGCGAAAATTATTCTTTACTGTAAAATTTTATGCGTATTTTCGCGTTGCGTTTTTGCACAGTTGACGTACGAAAATATGGTTTACGTTTGTAATGGTGGCATCGTATGCTAATTTGCGTTACGTTATTGGAAATACGAATTTTCACGAAATCGCTAATGGAAAATTGTAGTATTTAAATGACAGCATTGCCTTTTTTTCTTATCTAAGGGATACATACAACATGTCAACCTTTTGCACTCCGAATTACATTTCAATTTTGTTGAAAGCAGCAGCTCCCATCGCTTTTAAGTGTTTTATTTGAGATTACTTCGATTAAAAAATAGGAGAGTTTAAATAAACAAAGAAAAAAAGAAATTCGATTAAATCTCAGTTTTATTTACATTATTGTTTCAAATATGATAATGAGAAATTGTAGTATTTAAATTACAGCATTTTTTTTTTTCTTATCTGAGGGATATATGCAATATATTAATCCTTTGCACTTCGAATTACATTTCAATTTTGTTGAAAGTAGCAGCTTCCAACGATTTTAAGTGTTTTATTGAGATTTACTTCGATTACAAAAATTAGACAGTTTAAGTAAATAAAGAAAGAAAGAAATTCGATTAAATCTCAGTTTTATTTATATTATTGTTTTGTAATTTTCAAATTACCCGATGTTGAGTCACACTTAACATAGGAAGGCAAAGTGTTAACACTTTTCTTTCGTTTGGTTCTGCTAGTATTGACTCACATCAGTGTAAATGACGGTGTTTTAATAAAGAAAAATTTTTCATTTCGCTTGTCGGTTTTTCAAAAGCCTTGGGAGACAAAAAATTGTCAAGTTTACTAATTTCATCGTCAGTCTTCAAAGTTTCAATCTTGTTCTGCCTACTTTTTCAAAATTGTAAGGATTACATACGTAAACAAGTACAAGAATTTTTTTTCAGGCAGAAAGATTATTTTTTTAGATTATTTAGATTATTATTGACCCATTTGCATCACCGAACGGAATAATCCGCGTCCGATATTGTTACTTATCTATTTTAAGTTTATTTACCGTGCAACTATCAGCAAAAAAAAAATATTTTCGATATAACGTCGTATAATATGATTTTATTCTAGAATACGTGTAATTTTTGGATTAAATATAAACAATAGTTTGTTTCTTACACTTAATTTCAATCAAGGGCTTGAAAGATGAATTATTATAATTATAATAATAATATTAAAAATTATAATTAAAATTTAAGAAAATTATAAATTATATACAAATTATAATTATTATAATAATTAAGATGAATTATTATTGTTTTATCGAAACAAGAAGGCATATAGACGTCTTAGAAAGTTCTGTACTACTGTTCATTAGTAAATAATCGATAGTATCGATTCTAGTTATGATTCATAAAATATTTCCAAAGCGGCTCGCATTTTTGCGACAACAAAAATTTTTGCTGGTTGCAGATCTGTGCTAACATCGAAATCCTTTTACATTCCGCGCTCGCGATAATCCGCTGGCTCGCGAGGCTAACGCGTTGTAAATTTCCTCAGGAATTCTCACTGGTCCGGCAAATCACCGACCAGAAGCGATTTAATCGGCAGAACATTGCGTTTCGTCCTCGTAGATTACTGGCTAAACGTTATCGCGAAGCGCGTGATTCAAATTCGGTTTTCGTTCGACATGAGTTAACTGGAATTGTAAACTTGCACGATTCCTAGCTTTTGTACATGGGTTCAAGTGACATTGTACAATTGATTCGAGGCTAGAACAGAGTTCTGTAAAATCAAATTTGAACCAGAGTCTCTCTTTAATTTTTGATAAATTGAAAATTTCTTTTGTGCAATTAAAGTAGGTAGATAACAATCTGCTTTAAATTAATGAGAATATTGTAGTCAATTTGTTTTCATTTTATAAAAAAGAAGAATTTACTATGAATGACAATGAAGTCTAATAAAAATTGCAAATTAATAATATTATAATGGTGACACCAGTGGAATGTAAAGATTATTTATATAAAAGGGTCAATTTTTTGTATGAAATTGAAGAGAAAGTAAAGAATGTATTTTTTTACAAAATGAATTCTAATAAAAAATTGCAAATTAATAATATTGCAATGGTAACACCAATGGTTTATTTATATAAAATGGCCTATTTATATGAAATTGAAGAGAAAGTAAAGAATGTACTTTTTTACAATTTTGTTATTGATACTGATTAAAATTTATTTTTGTTAGTTTGGAAATGGAGGTGTATATAGATTATTTGTGAATTAGTTTCTTATTGGATATAATTATCTTATTATATGAAATAATTTGTGTTTAGTGTAGATATATAAAATATTCGACTCATTTAAATATACTGTCTTGATTTTTTCGTTGTTCTGGTTATAATAGAAATACAAAACGTAATTAAAGAATTATAAAATTATTCTATGAAAAAATATCTGTGAAAGATTTTGAAACAAACCAAATTATTTTTAAATTATTATTTCTACCAAAATATTTTTAAATAATAAAGGTGCAATCCAAACAGAGTACATCTGAAATATTTTGCTTTTCACTAGGTTTACGGAATATTTATTTTATTTTATATTATTTTATTTTACTTTATATTATTTTATATTTATTTTATATTATTTTATTTTACGTTATTTAATATTATTTTATTTTAAATCCGTATTTTATATTACGAATTTGACAGATAGATTATTCCAATTATACAATAATAACAGATTTTCTTAACTTATATTAAAACTGTTAGTATTGTAATTGTTTTTAAACAAATTTAATTTTCTTTTCCTTTTTTTAAGATAATACATGATTTCCTTTATCTATCAATTAAACAGATACCCATAGGAAATATGAACACAAAAAGCTGAATAAACCTAGTGTTAATGAGTCTTAACCTGGTTTTCGGTGTTGTTAACGTTTGTTGAACAAGGAAAACACGTCGATGAGAATATACCAATGTCCTATAGGCTAATGTTTTTATTTCTTGTCGTGCTTACTTCATATATCAAACTGTGTCTTCGATCGAGCATTTGGTGTGTTAGTCGTGCTTCGCTTCTCCTGGCTGGGTTAACGTCGTTATGGGTATAGCAACGCGTTAAAGTGCCACATAAAACTCGGTAAAAATGATATAGTACGATCGTTACTGGTCGAACATAGTGAGTGGTGTTTACGAACTGATCGTTTTTATTCGAGTGCGTTTCATCCTGTGACATCATATTTATAACTGCTTTGATACCTTCGAATCTCTTACGATCTCATAAACAGTTAACGAGTTGAATTCCTTTGTAAACAGACTTAAGCTTCGGGGACTAAATAGTTGGGATTCTAAAGTTAAATATACTAAAATTATTTATCAAAATATATATTTTATTTATGAATAAAGCAATACCTTTTTCCTTTTTTTAATTTTTCTCTTATTTTAGTTAAATATTTGCAATAGATTGTAAATTATTTTTAATTGTTTTCGAGTTTTATTGTATTCGAGTCGTAAAGAATAGGTTAAGGAATATCTGATGTACAGAAGGTGAAAAATGAATAACAGTGTTGAGTGTCTTGAAAAAAATTATTGTCTTCTGACACACTATTAATTAAGCATATACTGTATCAAGAAACTTGAAAAGTGTATTGTTCGTTTATCAGAGCTGAGCCTCGGCAATGAAGGGTAAGAAGATAAATTACACTAGATCGATATTTGAATAATTTCTATTGCTCTTCATCCAAATATTAAATAAATATTTTAAAAAATGATATACAAATGGAAGTTCACTGAAAATCTACACAATTTAATAAAATTATAGACAGTATAAAAGTGAAGATATTGTTAGATCATTCAGAAATATGTTTATAGGTCATAAAAGCCACAATAGATTTCGACGAATTGTCCTTAAATTAATAATATTCTCATATTTTATGTAAATACATTTGGATCAATATTATGTATTTAAATCCACGGAACGTAAACGTGAGCTTTTAAAGCACATGTTACATTCAACTTACTACTTCTCTACCTAATTACCCTATCTTCCATAATCCATTAAATATACTTTCTTCAAAACACACGTTGGTTACTGAAGAACCTATGTGTGTTTTCACGTACTCGTGACTATAAACGAATTGTCACACGTCGTAACAAGCATCAATGAGAAATTCCAAACAAACCCAATAACAATCACAGCCCAGTTTTTAACTTCCGATATCGAAGCCACAACTCACCTTCGTTTAACCCTTTCAGTACATCAAACTTTTTCAAAAATTGTGACTATGAATTTATGTAATACAGTCAAAGGTCGGAGAAACCGTGTACAAGGCACCAATAAGAAATTCTAAAGAAACCCAATAATAACAATCACAGCCCAATTTTAAACATCCGATATCGAAATCACAGCTCACCTTCGTTTAACCCTTTTTGTGCAGCGAACTTTACCAAAATTGCGACTATGGGTTTATGTAATATAGTAAAAGCTCAGAGGAAACCGTGTACAAGGCACTAATAAGAAATTCCAAACAAACCCAATTACAAGCACAGTCCAATTTTAAACATCCGATATCGAAACCACAGCTCACCTTCGTTTAACCCTTTCTGTGCAGCGAACTTTACCAAAAATTGCGACATATGGATTTATGTAACATAGTAAATGGTCGCAGAAACCGTGTACAAGTCACCAATAAGAAATTCCGAACAAACCCAATAACAATCATAGCCCAGTTTTAAACATCCAATCCTGAAACCACATCTCACCTTAATTAAAAATTCAAACGAATATCAATCAACTGAACCACAAATCACGATAATGCGTCATTGAATCGATATCGTTGAAAACTTAGACCACTCCGTGACTGCGTCTCGCCATTATCGGGATTAATTATTGGCCAGGCGTTATTGTCGTCGTCGTAACATTAACTTGGATGAAATTTGGTCGGATTACCGTGTACGAAAACTTGTGCATAAGAGCAATGGGCCATTCAGTTACAGACAAACAATAAACGAATCGTTACACATCTTGACACGCACCAATCAGAAATTCCAAACAAACCCAATTACAATCACAGTCCAATTTTAAAACATCCGATATTGAAACCACAGCTCACCTTCGTTTAACCCCTTTCTGTGCAGCGAACTTTACCAAAAATTGCGACATATGGATTTATGTAACATAGTAAATGGTCGCAGAAACCGTGTACAAGTCACCATTAAGAAATTCCAAACAAACCCAATAACAATCACAGCCCATTATAAACATCCAGTCCTGAAACCACAACTTATCTTAATTTAAAATTCATTTGTCGAAAAACAAATATCAATCAACTAAACAGTGAATCACGATAATGCGTCATTGAATCGATATCGTTGAAAACTTAGACCACCCCGTGACTGCGTCTCGCCATTATCGGGATTAATTATTGGCCAGGCGTTATTGTCGTCGTCGTAACATTAACTTGGATGAAATTTGGTCGGATTACCGTGTACGAAACTTGTGCATAAGAGCAATGGGCCATTCAGTTGTAACAAGAGCAGATGCGCAGTCTCGGTGGATGGTGGTGGTGGTGCTCCTCCGGAGGAAGAGATTGGGGGCAGGCCTCGAGTGCAACGTCGAGTTAAGTTTGGTGGAAGTGGACCGCAAACGAGGGACCGGCCGTGCCAGGATGCTGCGCCTCGCGGTAACCGGCATCGCGTGCATGTCGAACCTCGGTGCTCCCGTAATTCCTGGAATTAGCAGAATCCTGCAACCGCTTCTATCGGCGATAGCGCTTTCACGCTATTCCCGGTACGTTTAGATTGTCCTCTCGCCTACCTTTCCCTCGAACCCCCTGCTGGGTTCAAAACCGTCCAGGTGTACGACGTTAGGATTGATAGTTAGAGGAGGGACGAGATGGTTTCTCTTTTTGACATCCTACAACAGGTTGCTAGAAGAAGTTTGAAGTGGTTCGACGTTGATAGTTCCTTAGATTATAAGGATAGTGACCTTATTATAGTATTGTGAAGCTGAATATGGTCGGTGCTGGGTTCAATACGGTCCACGTGTACGACGTTTGGATTGATAGTTAGAGGAGAGACGAGATGTTTTCTCTTTTTGACATCCCACAACAGGTTGCCAGATGAAGTTCGAAACGGTTCGACGTCAATCATTTTTTAGATTATTAGGATCGTGATCCTATTATCGTATTGCGAAACTGAATGGTATGATCGATGCCGGCTTCAAAAACGGTCCACGTGTGAAACGAGGATTCTCTTTTCGACATCCCATAACAGGTTGCCAGAAGAAGTTCGAAATGGTTCGACACCGATCGTTTTTTTAGATTATGAAGATCATGATGCTAGTATTGCGAAACGGAATGAATATGGTCAGTGTCGGGTTCAAAATGGTCCAGGTGTAACGACGTTGGGATTGATAGGTAGAGGAGAGACGAGATGGTTTCTCTTTTTGACATCCTACAACAGGTTGTCAGAAGAAGTTTGAAGTGGTTCGATGTGAATCGTTTTTTAGATTATGAAGATTGTGATGCTATTATAGTATTGTGAAGCTGAATATGATCGGTGCTGGGTTCAATACGGTCCAGGTGTATGACGTTTGGATTGGTAGATAGAGGGGAAACGAGGTGATTTCTCTTTTCGACATCCCACAACAGGTTGCCAGATGAAGTTCGAAACGGTTCGACGTCAATCATTTTTTAGATTATGAGGATCGTGATCCTATTATCGTATTGCGAAACTGAATGGTATGGTCGGTGCTGGATTGAAAACGGTCCAGGTGTACGACATTACGAGGCTTCTCTTTTTGTCATCCCACAACAGGTTTTCAGAAGAAGTTCGAAATGGTTCGACATCGATCGTTTTTTAGATTATGAAGATCATGATGCTAGTATTGCGAAGCGGAATGAATATGGTCATTGTCGGTTCAAAATGGTCCAGGTGTACGACGTTGGGATTGATAGTTAGAGGGGAGTCGAGGATTCTCCTTTTGACATCACAGAGCAGGTTGCTAGAAGAAGTTTGAAGTGGTTCGACGTTGATAGTTCCTTAGATAATGAGGATTGTGATCCTATTATTGTATTGCGAAACTGAATATGGTTGTTGTTGGGTTCAAAACGGTCCAGGTGTACGATATTACGAGTGATAATGCGAAAACAAGGTGATTTCACTTTTTGACATCCCACACAAGGTTCGAAACGGTTCGATATTGACCGTTTCTTAGATTATGAGGATCGTGATCCTATTATAGTATTGCGAAGCTGAATGGTATGATCGATGCCGGTTTCAAAACGGTCCACGTGTGAAACGAGGATTCTCTTTTCGACATCCCACAACAGGTTGCCAGAAGAAGTTCGAAACGGTTCGACATCGATCGTTTCTCAGATTACGGTGATCATAATCCTATTAGATCGTTCGTAAAGTAATTTTTTCCTCAACAGAGAACCTAATTGTATTTTTTCACAGCCAACTTTACACTTCAGCCGTATAGAAAAAAAAAAACGAAACGGCTTTCCGAAGGACCTAATAGTTAGACAGGGAAACGGGGCTCCTCTTTTCGACATCCCACAACAGGTTCAAAACAGTTCGACAGCGATCGTTTCTTAGTTTACGAGGATCGTGATTCTATTAGTTTGTTCGGAAAGTAATTTTCGTCGTTTCTTTTTTTCCGAACAGATGACCTAATTGTATTTTTTTCACAACTGAATTTACACTTCAGTCGCATAAAAAAAAAGAATGAAATGACGTTCCAAACGACCGAATAGTAGTGCGAAGCTAAATGATATGATTGGTGCTGGGTTCAAAACAGTCCAGGTGTACGATGTTATGATTGGTTAATCAGAGGGGAAACAAGATGGCTTTCTTTTCAATATCAGATTCGAAACAGGTTCGAACCGGTTCGACATCGATCGTTTACATAATTCGTTCGATAATTCATATAATTGATCGAGAAAAGATTTTAGAAATTGGTAAAAACTTTTCGCTGCTTTAGATTAAGAATGAAAATCGTAAAGAAATATTAAAAATAAAATATAAGTGGTTACAAGAAATAAATTGGAATATATTTTTTCTTGTTGTAAAAATTACACGGAGACTTTATTAAATAATTCACGAGTATTGCAATTATACCGGTGTTTAATATTTATTTCACCGCCTTGATTGTTTCTCACGGATTTCATGACCCAGCATTGCTTACGTCAGAATTTAATCAGGCCAATTAAATCTTTTTATTGACCCAGTGATTCCGTTGCAATTCTGTCTCAGATTGTTCGCAATCTCTGGACGAACCCTTTTTATTTAAAGCTCGTTAAATAAATTAACTTATCATTCAATGAATATTTATTCTCTCTCTTTTACATATCCATTACATTTCTGGAAAACCACTGATTCTCCAACTTCGTTACAGTAATTTATACTTGAGAGAAATAAAAGTGTACTTCTTCATATTTTCTGTCGATGATCGTTTAATTGTCCATTACTTCTTTCCTGCAAATTAATATTCAAAATCAGTACTTTCGAATACATTTGCAATTATTTGTATAATATTTCCTTCGATTACGACAGAAATTTTGTAATATCAGCAATTGTTTAATACAGAAAAGTGGTAATAATAAATAGTATCTGATATTAAACCTAATGTATGATATTAAACCTGTGATAAAATTAGGTGCACACATACACTCGACTCATTTCCGAATACATTTTTTTCGAAAACGAAGCCTTTAATGCAATTTTTCTATTTTTGATTTTCGTCTTATTTGCATCGCTAAAGTACTCACGGTATCACTTCTGATAAAATCAGTAACATCAGACATCATTAAGTGCACACACACTCGTCTCATTTTTGAATACATTTATTTCGAAAACACAGACCTGTATGCAATGTTGTTATTTTTGATTATCGTCTTATTTGCATCGCTAATTTTAGGATCGCTTTACATGCGATTTTGTTTCGATTGTTCATGTCAGTAAAAGCGAAAAGATTTTCTACGGAAGAATGAAATGGAATCTTATGGAACCGGAAGAAATTTCGGAAGAAAATTTGTTATAGCATTATCGAGCGACTCATATTCGAATTTATTTATTTTGGAAACAAAGACCTCAATGCAATTTTACTATTTTTGATTTTCGTCTTGTTTGTATCGCTAATTTTAGATTGCTTTATATATGATCTTATTCTGATTGCCGCTGCCAATGAAAGCGAAAAGATTTTCTACGGAAGAATGAAATGGAATCTTATGGAAACGGAAGAAATGTCGGACGAAAATTTGTTAAATCATCGTCGAGCAACTCATTTCCGAATACATTTTTTCTCAAAAACAAATACCTCATTATATAAGATTTTATTTGTATTTTCGCTGCTAGTGAAAGCGAAAAACACACATGTACCAGCTACGAAAAGCTGAAATGGAATCTCGAGGAAACGGAAAAAATGTCGGAAGAAAATTTGTTAAATCATCGTCGAGCGTATCAAACGAAGCGTATTTACTTTTCCCCGTGTATAACATTCTCGTTTTAATCAACGGCACGGGATCAACCTATTTGTACATCCACCGGAAATAACATGGTGACATAGTTTTCTCTTCCTTTCCCTTCTCTCTCTCTCTCTCATCTATCCCCCTTTTGTTTCTCTTCCTCCCTTCCTTTCTTTTTTCATTTTTTTTTTTCGTTCCATCTCCCGCTACCAATCTTTTATTCGATACGCGATCGTGTCGCAAACGGAGGAACTCCGGTGAAAATATTTCGACATGCAGCACGAACGTACGTAAATCGCCTTTCGTAATTCAGCGCAATAGTACAGACCTCATAAATCCCATAAACGATGATATACTGCCATCGAACGTTCGGTCTTTCCTACGCACACGAGTCTCTGGCTCTATAGCGGGACAGAAAAAGCCGATCAATGGCTTAAGCCTTTGAATGAAAAGAGAATAAGCACCGAACTTGCTGGATGCAACGAGACCGGAATGAAGGGACGAAAAGAACACGCTGCATGCTTTTGATATTTTTGACATTTCCGCGGTTCATTTTCAAACGATTTCGATGAGGCTTCGGCGAGTCGTTAACCAGAGTGTATGGTTTCCTTGCCAGTTTTTTATTTTTATTTACTATATTTCAGTTTTGGAACGAAAGGTAATTGACTATGAGCTTTTTCTTACGGTTAACCCTTTGAGGACAAATTTCGTAATACAGATGGAAACTTTTTAATTTTTTAGAGTGAAAGATGTTTTGAATATAGCGAAAAATAATTTTAACATTGGCATCGATGTTGGATATGTTTTTTAATTCAGAAAATTTCCCTCTATTTCTAATTTTTTATTATTATTCGTACTCGATATATCGTTAACTTCCTTTCTCGTCTGCAAAGGGTTAAATTTTTAACCCTTTGTGGTCCGAATTATATTTCAATTTTGTTATCAGTAGTTAGTACGTTTCTAAATTTATTATTTGGAATTTATTTCGACTAAAAATAGGCCCATTTATATAAATAAAGGAAGAAAGAAATTTTAACAATAGCAAAGGGTTAACACGAAAATAATTTATTGTTTAAGAATTGCGATGGATACTTTTTCAGAGAATGTGTAAAATATTTTGTAATCGAACTTCTATGAATAATTATTTGAATTATAATTTAATAATTATTTATAATTCTTTTTTACTCCAATTTCTGTTCGTGAATATATCAAAAAATTATTTTTTTTGTATAACTGCGAATGTATGCAAAATGAACTTATGATTCTAGTTAATTATTTTTTAATTTTGATTTGGTACTCGAAAATTAACGTCTTTCAAAGGATATCTTACATAAATAGTATTAGGTCATCCCATAAGTTTCTGCCTATTTTTACTTTTACCATTTAAAATTATACGTCGAATAAACCTGTAAATATTTAAAAAAAAATGTAGTCACCCTTTCGTTCTACGATTTCTTTCTATTTCGTTGGCAAAGGCGCTATCCCATCGATATAATTTATAAAATGGGACGAAAAATATATAAATATTCAAGAAACTATATCTGTTAAAAGTTAAAATCTTTTTTGTGGTCCGCTATTGTTTCGCAATACAATTTGTCACTGGTCAGTTTATTATTTTCTGTACTTTTCGCCTTCCATTTTCCTTCTTTTTTACCTTTTCTCAATTTAATTTCAGTATATTTTACGAGTTGTTGATATTTATAATAATTCCTGCTTCGGGTGATATATATAGTCATCCCATAAAAGTTCGTGCCGGTTTTTACTTTTACTACTTAAAATTATTCGTCGTATAAACCTGTAAATAATAAGAAAAAATGCAGTCGCCCTTTTGTTCCAAGTCTTCTTTTTATTTCGTTAAAAAACAAATTATCCCATCGATATAAAATTTCTTTAGCTTTTTGAAATGTACCAGACTATATCAAAACTTTAAATAAATCGATGGAAGTAATTTGAGAATGGAACGATATTTTTTCTAAGCCTTAATTATTAAGTCATCCCATAAATTCGTTATATTTTTTATTCTTCTATTTAAAATTATATATCAAATAAATCTTTAAACCTTTAACCTCTATTTAACACTAGATTTATGGGACCCGTCAATTTGACGGGTGAGTTGCTTCAATTATACAATATTAATAGATTTAATCTACTTATATTACATTTGTTAATATCGTAATTGTTTTTAAATTAATCTCATGGTTTTATTTTTTACGAAAATACGTAGTTTTCTTTACCCGTAAATCTGACGGGTCTCCATAAAAATAAGTATTCAGAAACGTCCGTAAACCTAGTGTTAAAATTATATATCAAATAAACCTTTAAATATGAAGAAAAAATATAGTTACCCTTTCGTTCTACTTCTTCTAATTTGATATTATTTTATAAAATGCTGCGAAAAAAAATGTAAATAGCACCGGGAAACGAACTTACGGGATGACCTAATACATACATGCATTTTCGTGGCCACTTTACAAAGGATATACACATATTTATGGGGGTTGTGGATGTCAGCTCGGACACACGATCCACGTCGCGCACATCAGCGCGAAAGGGATGTTATGTACCAACAAAACATTGATTCGCTAAACTCATGATGTAATACGTCCATTTGAAATGAGCTTGGCTCGAAGCCAAAATCCTCATCACAAAACACTGTGTAGGCAGCCAGCAAACAGGCCCGGTAGAGGAAATAGGTCTGTCGCAGCTTTATTCCTGGATCGATACGGCCAGCTTTCGAGAAGTATCATGAGCCTCCATCTCGCTTTCTTTGCATTTCTTCATCCCTCTCGCCGGCTGCCCTTCTCCTCTGTGTCCTCGTCAGCCAGCTTTCATCCTGCTTTCTCCCGTTCCGATTCACAACCCTCTGCAAGCTAGAGTTGTTTTCAGCCTACGAACATCGTTGCGTGCGTTTTTACGGTTTCCTCCTGGTCTACGAACCCTCCTCCACTTTCCCAGCCTCCGTCCCGTGGTTCCGGATTAAGGCCACTTTCGCAAATATATCGAGTTCGACCTGTTTTTCCCCGTTGCTCCACGAGAGAAATTCCAAGGATTATTTTATGGTAGATTCTCGTGTCACAGTGGTTCACGGATCCTGGAGACACGTGGTTTAGGACAGATGGTTTCTTGAAATATTAATTGGTTATTCGAGAAATAGATAATAACCATGGTGGTTAGTAACAAATGTAGATAATAACAAAGATAGATAATAACAAAGATAGATAATAAGAATGGTAGGTAATAACAAAGATAGATAATATGAAAAGATAGATAATAACAAAGTTCGACCTGTTTTTCCCCATTACTCCACGAGAGAAATTCCAAGGATTATTTTATGGTAGATTCTCGTGTCACAGTGGTTCACGGATCCTGGAGACACGTGGTTTAGGACAGATGGTTTCTTGAAATATTAATTGGTTATTCGAGAAATAGATAATAACCATGGTGGTTAGTAACAAATGTAGATAATAACAAAGATAGATTATTAGAAAAGGTAGATAATAACAATGATAGATAATAAGAAAAGGTAGATAATAACAAAGATAGATAATAAAAATGGTAGGTAATAACAAAGATAGATAATATGGAAAGGTAGATAATAACAAAGTTTGACCTGTTTTTGTCGGTTGCTCCACGAGAGAAATTCCAAGGATTATTTTATGGTAGATTCTCGTGTCACAGTGGTTCACGGATCCTGGAGACACGTGGTTTAGGACAGATGGTTTCTTGAAATATTAATTGGTTATTCGAGAAATAGATAATAACCATGGTGGTTAGTAACAAATGTAGATAATAACAAAGATAGATTATTAGAAAAGGTAGATAATAACAATGATAGATAATAAGAAAAGGTAGATAATAACAAAGATAGATAATAAAAATGGTAGGTAATAACAAAGATAGATAATATGGAAAGGTAGATAATAACAAAGTTTGACCTGTTTTTGTCGGTTGCTCCACGAGAGAAATTCCAAGGATTATTTTATGGTAGATTCTCGTGTCACAGTGGTTCACGGATCCTGGAGACACGTGGTTTAGGACAGATGGTTTCTTGAAATATTAATTGGTTATTCGAAAAATAGATAACCATGGTGGTTAGTAACAAATGTAGATAATATCAAAGATAGATTATTAGAAAAGGTAGATAGTAACAAAGATAGATAATAAGAAAAGGTAGATAATAACAAAGATAGATAATAAAAATGGTAGGTAATAACAAAGATAGATAATATGAAAAGGTAGATAATAACAAAGTTTGACCTGTTTTTGTCGGTTGCTGCACGAGAAATTCCAAGGATTATTTTATGGTAGATTCTCGTGTCACAGTGGTTCACGGATCCTGGAGACACGTGGTTTAGGACAGATGGTTTCTTGAAATATTAATTGGTTATTCGAAAAATAGATAATAACCATGGTGGTTAGTAACAAATGTAGATAATAACAAAGATAGATTATTAGAAAAGGTAGATAATAACAAATATCATGATAAAAGTAAATGAACGTAGAATTAATATAGTATTACGTGTGATACGTAGTTTATGGACCCTAGAGATACATGGTTTACAACAGAAGATTTGTTGAAATGCTAACAATAGATAATAACAAAGGTAGATAGTTTTTTTTTTTTTGCATATGTAGTAGGATTAGGATTTACGTTATTTTCAGATAGTTTGAGTATTTTATTGATATTTATAAAATGATTGAATATTACAATATAAATAAGCTAAATTAAGCTTATAGAAACATAGCAAACATCGAAATAAAAGTAAATGAAGATTGGATTAACATAATATTACCGTAAAATAAATGTGCCGGTAATAATAAAAGTGATTTAAGTCACTTCAGAAATTGAAAAGACTGGGTTTTATTATTTTTCACTCGTGATACTTCAGCATTCAACATCGATGGTTCGTTGAAAACGGGGCTTCAGCTGGTTGTTTGCTGTTGGCAGCTTAGACTCGACCTTCACGTCCGAGCTTTCACGTTTCTTTATTAATGAATGCACGTGTCGCTTTTTTCCCAGGTTACCATGACGAAATGGAATTTTTTTCATGACAGCGTCTCTAGTCGTTGCCTTTTTACATTGGACACTCGGGTCACTGGGAAATAGATAGTTAGTTTTCCACCTGAAACAAAAGAGTTGAAAATAATGTCCTTAGACTAAACTTTACAATTCTTTATTCTATTTTTTTTTTTTTTTTGTCAATTAATATCGGAAATAAATATTACGGAAAATCAATGATAAAAAGTATTAATGTCTCGTGATTGAAAAGTGTTTAACACTTTGCACTAAAAATTCTCAGATTTTCTGTTTTAAAGCAGACGTTATTTTTTTCTTAAATTTTTCTTTAAATTTCCTTAATTTTCTTAAATTTGGTATATGAATTCGGATATATGGATTTTAGGTATTGTTATCTAAAATTTGATAATTAATATGGGTCTTCAAAATTTTATGGTGACCGATAGTCGCCTGTCGAGTGCAGAATATTAAGTTCACTTATTATTGAAAGTATTTGAAGCAAGACAAAAAGATAACGTTGCAAGGAATGAGCAATAAATGGTTTAAATATGAAATTAAATGAAATTGTTTGAATAAAAAATAACAATCGCAATATAATAATCACAATGAAATTATTTTTGCTGTTATACTCAATATTCGACCAAATATGTAACAGAATACAAAGGATTAACTTCTTCGACGTAAAATATTGACATTATTAATAGAATAATAATATGGAAAAATGTGGTAGATTTGAATAAATATAAAATACACTGAGAATGAATACTTTGAAATTATTATCCACGGACCCCTAGAGTTTAGACAGATGTCTGTAATGGTTGCATGAATCAATTAAAAAAACGTGAAAGTATGATAATACGAAAATGAGCAAAGATTAATTCAAACAACAACAAACAACAATAAGCAAAAGCTTGCAATTTCTGTAATACCTTTAATTGAATTAGGTTTCAAGCTTGAAAATGTTTAAAAATTACTAGTCTAAACGAGACATTCGCAGAAAATGATATTTGTAAGCTAGAAATGATAAGCTAGGTATGAAAGAAAGATATATGACGATAAAAAGATATATACGTGTATTAGAAATTGATTTCCCAAGTTTCGATTTGTTGACATCGAGTTGCAAGACAGACTCGAGCTAAGTCGGTCGATAGACGTTAATGACAGTGGCTTAGAAGTTCTACTCGACCAAACTTCGTGACACACAACTGGGGAATTAGCAAATAAGATAGAAACCTCTATCACAAAATGGAAAAGCTGCAAGAGGTCAGCAAGTTAGACATACACGTTCCAAGTAATTTCTGTCGAGAAAAACAGGACAGGATTTTCATTTAATTATATCTATCCAAAATTTGAAACATACATTTATTTGCTATTTAAAATTATATTTCAAATAAACCTGTAAATATTAAGGAAGAATGGATAGAAAAATTCTAATTATGGGTAGAAAGATATGCTGATAAGTAGAATAACCGTGGAATAATAAAAACAATTATATTGTAGAATATATTTATTATTTTAGTTATTAATTTATTATTAATTATGTTATTAACTTTTTACACTCGACGA
>NW_027470887.1:0-31558 GCF_051020765.1 Lasioglossum baleicum | reverse complement strand
GTTCCAATTCTTCTCGATCACTTGGATATGTAACTCGGCCTCGATGTCCACCTCGCCGACCGCTTCGAAATACTTCTCGAGGTCCCTGAAGATGTAAGAGAGTCGTTGCTTGTCCCTGTACCGGGGCGGTACCTCCTCGTTCTTGAACTTGGTGCTGTCGGCCGCGAGCTTCTTCATTTCGATGAGGGTCGGCGGGAAGGCACGTTCTTGCATCAGGCACATCTTCTCGCGGATCCATACGTGGAGGGAACTAGCCAGCTCTCTGTACTCCTCCGAACGCCTTTGCGCCTCGGCATCGTACAACGGATGGATGGCCGGCGGCTCCGGGAACACGTCGTAGAGCGAAGAGATGTACGTTATCAAGGACTTCTCGTCCGGTTCAGGAGTATCTACGTCTGGAACGGAAAAGAGAAGAGTCGAGGCATCGGAGTAGCATCAGGCGCGAACCAGTTACGCTTCCCTTGCTTTCCTTTCCAAAACCAGTCGCTCGACCAGCGTCGCGCGCGTTTTATCGCGCAAAAGGGAAAAAGCAAAGGGTGGAAGAGAGGAGCGCGCGTCACGGTCCGAGCGTCGTCGGCCGGAAACGGACGTCGGACATGAACAGCGGCGGCGGCTCGGGCATTTCCGAGCGGAGGAGAAAACGCGGGAGAAAGGAAAGGCAGAGGAGAAACTCGGGAAAAGGAATAAATCGGTGGACGGAACGATCTAAAAAGGGGCTGTTTACCTTCAGGATCGAGAAGCCTCGTAACGCCATACTCGCGCTCCGCGACGTGGAAGACCCGATCGAGCCGCTCTCGTGGTTGACTGGCACGAGCACCTCTCCAATCGACCAGATCTGGTCTGTTTCGATGGATCAATGCACTGAAAGCTAGCCCGTCCCTCCACGAACCGGTGAAGTCCGTCACGCGTACTCCAGGATAACGCGCCGTCGATCGTCTGGCCCATCTCAGAAGTGCTTCTCGGGCAGTCACGTTCGGTTCCTGACCCACCACGATATCGGATATCTAGGAGAAAAGAAAAGGTCAAAGTTCGTCAACAAACCGTACGCCTCTCTGCGGGTGTATCGTAGTTTTGTTTTCGTTTAGCTCTAAACTCTGGCTGTTCCGCGTCGACCTCGATGTCGTTTCCGTTTGGTTCGCCCTTCGATGTTCAATCGCGCGATTCGAGTCGCGCGTTAAGGTTCGCGTTAGATTGGAACAATCACACCAGCAGCAACCTCGCTTTGGTATAGCGCGAGGAGCGCTGAGAAGCGCGAACCTGGGGACTGAACGACGACCCAAGAACGCTTTTCTGGCGGTGCGTGAGGCGAAAAGGAAGGACGTCGGTGTCCCGACGGCGAAGCAACATTGCCAGGATGGCGCTTACCCGAACGGTTTTCGGTTTCGGCGAGGCCTGCCGACTCAAAGAGAAGGAGGAGGAGGAGGAAGCAGCGGTGTCCTGCAAGTAGCCGGCAGTGGCACGCTTGGTCAGATCCTCGGCCACGCATCTTTCTTCGCCCCTTGTCAAAGTGGTCGTTTTTCGAACGATCCGGGTCACGATACGTTTCGTTCCGTTCTCTCGCGTCTCGAGGTTTTCGTCGACTCGATCGACGATCCTAAATCGCAGCGTTATCAGTCGCTACGTAAACACACCGTGCTCCGACCGAAAATATTCCACGCAGCTCCGACTAACCGACACCGTTCGAACGAGTTTCAGAGGAATCTTCTCCTGCTCGCGATCAACCGGTCGATTCGAAATCGCGTCACGATCGACACGAGCTTGGCAACCTTCCAATCGAGTGCCGTCTAAGCTGATCGTGTCGCGACTTGGACGGATCCATCGACGCGATCGACTCGCTTCGGATTCGATCCACGAAACTCGTAAGCAGGTGTTCTCTCGACGATCTCGTCGATCGGTCGTCGGAGTAATCGGTCGTTCGTACCTAGGACCTCGGTGGAGAGCCTTCGTTTCGTATAGATCGCTCTCAAGTCATCGGCGGTGGCGGCGACGGGCGTCGCGGTGGTCGAGGCAGGTGAGACGACGTTCTCGCGAGGGTCATCTTCCCTGGTGCCCTGCACGAACAGCCGGCCACCCTTGCTAAACCGATATATCGACATGGCGCGTGTTTACGTTATCGGCGCGCGGATTGGCTGGTGTGCGTTGCGACGGTGGTCGAAAGGACCGAGTGGCTCGAAGAAACTAACATCGACCTCCGGGAAAAGACGCAAGGCACGTACGGCTACTCGGTTCGTAGCCTTATCCGGCGTCTCGGTCTCTTCGCTTGCGGTGCGCGCCGAGGCTCGTGAAAGCCGATTATCGAGAATCGACCGTTCCTCTCGTCACCGTTACAGTCCACCTCGGAGTTTCGTCGCGACTCGAGCAGCCGCTATCGATCCGTGAATACGCCTCGATCCTTATCGAATCGGACGAGAGAGAGAGAGAGAGAGAGAGAGAGAGACCGGATGGATGGAAGCGCGAGATACGAACGAAACGAATCTTCCTCTCGGCACCAGAACGGCTCGGCTCTCCTTTGGAACGATCGCGCTCGCGCGCGCCTAGCCTTCGCGAAATCGCTGGAGCGAGCAACTGCGTTCACTGGACCAGGCGATAACGTCGACGAGGACGGCCGGAAGATGACACGGGGAGGGCAGGGAAGAGGGAGCGAGGAAAGCGATAAGGCGAAAGGAAGGAATCGTTATCGGAGGCGGCACTCGACGGCGGAGAAGGCAGGTACGGCTAGCACGGCGCGTATCGCGAACCGACTGCCGCGCACATACAGGTAGCTCATCGAGACCGATCCCCACTTCGAGTTCCTTTCGTGCTTCTTTGCGCGCTCGTTCGCTCGCTCGCCCGTCCGCTCGCACGTTTCACCGGTAAGGTTTCACGACGCGGTTCGACGCGGTCCGTCGCGCGTCCCTAGCCGCGCGACACGTGTCTACACGTTCGTGGCTTCGCCGAACGTTCCTGCCGTTCGTCGCGACGACCAAGCACAGGGTACGATTCACCGAACGACCACGACCACCACGACCACGACCGACCGAACGACCGAACGACACACAGCGTGCCGCGTTGTATCCGGCTGCCGTCGCGAGAGTAGGCCAACGAAATGCGCACAGGTGAGAGACGCCTCCGACATTCCCCCTCTTCCTTCCCCACTCTCTTTTCGCTCTCCTTCGCTCTCCTTCGCTCCCGCTGTCACTCCGCGCCTCTCTCTCTGCCGATCGGCCCCCGATCGCCCCGCGATCACCTGGCCGATCGCAGCTCGCGCTCGTCATACCATCCTGCCCACCCCTGCGCTCGACCTCACCTATCTCCCTTTGCTTCCGCGACGCCCCCCTAAAATCCCTGTCCTCGCGCACCGCGTCCTCCGCGTCCTGCCTGTGCACGCGCTTGTTATTGTGCATACAGCCGGTGCAAGATCGCGCATGCGCCCGCGCGCGATATCGGCCGAGTCATCGGCGAACGTACTGTTGCAACGAGGCGAAACGCGTCGAGAACAGAGAGGCAACGGCGGCGGCGGCCCCACTTCGCCGCGACGCTTCGTTTGCCGTTCGTCGCGCATCGTGTCCTTCCTCCTTTTCCTTTTCCAGAGATTTTACGATTCACCGTGGCACAGTAACGCTCCGTAAGCGCCGCCTTCGACCGTCGGTGCCCCCAGCCGGCGTTCCTTTATTTCCCTCTGATTTACCTAATTCGCCGCTGCCCACCGTCAGCTCCACTCCGCGACAACCAAAGCAACAACAACAACAACAACAACGACGACGACGACGAGAAGGATACGCGCGTCGGCTGAACGTGGAGGACGCTTGGAGATGCGGAGGACGAGGAAGCGAAAACCCGAATGCCTAAATAAGCGGCGTCGAGTGGAAAGAAGCGAAAAATGGGACGCGGCGCCGCGTCCCTGAGCGCTGCGAGCCGAAGAAGGAGGAAAAAAAGGAACGAAAACGGTCGCGCCGAGAGAGTCGAGGCGCTCGAGACCGGACGTGACGTCACCGCGCCCGCAACCGCCCGGCTCGAGCATTCGCTTCCGTTACGATCGCGCCGGCCGCGTGAACCGATCGTTGCGAGATCTCTAAGGATCCTCGCGATCCTCCACGAGTTCCGCCACCGATTATCTTTTCCTACTTTCCTTCGGTAACGCTGCGTAGTTTCCGCCAACGATTCTCCGCCGACCGATACCATCTATCTATCCGCGCGAGAAATGGAACGAGAAAGGGAAAAAAAAGAGAAAAGTTGGGAAACCCGGCTCTCACTCGCCGACTCTCGAACGGTATACGCGATCGCTGCGGATATCGATGGAAGATCGGGAAAGAGCGATTTTCACGAGGGCGCGGAAACCGCGAGGATGGTTTGCGCGCTAAAAAGGAACGGCAGAGCTCGGAGGCTGACCTTGGCCAGTGGCGTCATTCGCGTTTTCGTATTCGGTGCTCGATCGGCCGATCGCGATTAGCATAATTACAAGGTGGGCGTCGCGGTCGCAGGGAGGACGAGGCGATACCACCGCCTCCCACGTCCCGGAATACCGACCGCCGTGCCTTACACTTGGCTGTCAACCTTCCGTCGTCTGGTCGACGCGACGTTACGCGCCAAACTACCATAAACGGAGAGGTCTGCGGCGGACGGAAGGACAGCGATGACCTGGGGCTAGGAAAAATGACGCGACGCGGTTCTCGGATCGCGCAGGGAAATGTATCTCGGTATAAGGCTAGCCGAGCGAGCGCTTCCGCGTGTGGGACGAGTGGGCCTCTGTTACGAGCCGAGGTATCTACCTGCCAGCGCCATCTAGCTTCGCGATCGGTTCACGCGGTCGATAAGCGTCGCGGCGCGGGAACTAGCCGCTGCGAGACGTCGGGCCCCGAATGAATCACCGTTTCGCGGTTCCTCTTTTTCGCCCAGCGGGAACCACTATGGCATAAGAATGTTTGGGGACTTACCTTGCGTCGCCAGCTCTGCGGCGCGAAACAGAAGAAAAAATACACCATTAGATACAGATGCTGAACGGGGACGCTGGTTAGTAAGTAAATATAAGAGTGTGTATAGGCTTAAATCGGCGGCCACTTCTCGCCTCTCGAAGTGCGAACGCGCGGATTCGAGAGCGCGCGAGATAACGAGTGGACGCGTGTTCGCTCGGATCGCTACGGAAACGAACACTGTCTCCCTTTGTGCGGTCGCGTAACGCGGTTACTCGAGCCGCGATCGATCGCTCGCGTTCCAGGCTTTTTGCGCCCGTCCGCAGACGATCCGACGTCCGGCATCGGCCTACTCTTTTCCACCGGCGCCGACTCTCCTCTCGCGCGATCTCCGTTCCGTTCCTCGACGGCGCCGAACCTCGTCGCCGTCGCGCTTCCTCCGGCCGACTCGCTTTCGATCGGAACGAGAATCGCGAGAAAAACGAGAGTGGTCGGGCATTCCTGCGCGATGATTCTCCTAGCCGACCGTTTTCCCCTCGCGAGCGGCAGTTTCTCGCAAGCGAAACTTTCGATCGGTATCTCCTCTTCTTCCGAGGAGGAGCCTCCTTCGAAAACCGAACGTCGGACAATGCAGCTCGTTCTTCCTTCGATAATCGCGACTCGAAAGGGCGAACCAGATGTCGGCACGTTCCTATCCCTCCTTTTTCCCTTCTTTCCTTCAAGACCCTTCCGCTAAACTCCACGTGCCGGCACATCGGCCATCGTTTCAGGGAGACGCAGCTGGCGTCTGCCTACTCACCTGGAAGTGTAGTATGATGGTCCATATCAAACCTAGGGTCCAGCTTAGGGTTGCCGTCGACGATGTCTTCGGCGCGGATATTGACGAGCTTGATCTTCTTGTAACGCAGAAGTCAAGGGCCATCTGTACGTTCTGCAGCATGTGGAAACGCATTCGACCTCTCTCCCGCGGCTGCAAACGCAAAAACGCGTTAGAACGTGCGACGAGAGCTGTTTAAACGGATGGAAGAAGGTACAGTCCATCCACCCCTCGTAATCGAGGTCAAGTCGGTCCCACCCCCGCGATTACGCAACGCTGTATTTCACCCTGCCAACCGAGGGTTAAGCGGAACAGCGCCAATTGCGTCTGTGTCGCATAAGCGGGTATTAAGGGGAAGGAGGAGAAGGAGAAGGAGGAGTGGAAGGACGTGAAATACTTACGAGATGCTCGCCCGAGAGAACCTCCAGCAAGGAAATGAGGTTGTGCCCGTCCCGCAGGTCTTCGAACAAATCTCCGACATGTCTGCTAGCCTGCAACAACGATTTCACGCATCAGCGCACTGATAAATCACTTCCTCGTTCAAGTGTCTCCCGACAATTCATAACTGAAAAGAAAAACGAGCAATAGAGCGAATCGACGCGACGGGGGGTGGGCGAGAAAAAAAGGGGGGGCGATCGAAAAAAACAAGCGGTACCTAACTAAAAATTAACAGCCGCGAAACGGGAGGACATTGAACAGCGATGTACACACGCGTATGTACGAACACAAAACGTGAACAAATTCTACGAACATGAACGTGCAAACACACATAGAACGGGGATGAAGAGGAGTAGGAGTCGAACGAGGTGGGAATACGGAGTGATCGCGTGTCTGGCGAAAATAAAGCAAAGTTATAGGCGGGCGAGGTGCGTCACGTGCAAACGCAGCGATCCTGGCCCTCAAACTCGCGTTTAAAGTTTGAATACGGCGATAAGCGGCGGATCTCCGTTATCGCGTTAACCAGGCAGGAAATCGGTCGATTCTCGGCCATTCCGCCGCGTTTTCACGCCGATTCTGGTTTCCGCGAAACACGCGTTCGCCGAGGCGAATAGGAAGGAAGGGAGGAAAAAATGTTACTTGACGCATCGTTTGACGGAGAAAACGAGACACGTGGCTACTTTTCTTGGAGCATGCGAAAATTCCTTCTAACATTGGCAACGGTGTTTAACGACACCTGCCGTGGACTTACAGTGGGGGAGCAGCACGGCTGGTTGTTGACAAGGACGCACACGTGGAGACACGTGTAAGTCTGAAAAAAAGATGGATTAAAAAAGGAGGAGGCGGCGAGTAACGCGTTGGATTCCGCGTGGCTCGGACCGAAAAGCGACCGAAAGTAGCGGCAGGCCGAAGCTACCGCTACTCCTCGTCGCATGGACGAGTGGTCCTTGACCTGAGAACTCCGTGGCATGCGAGAACACAAAAGCGCCGGCCCGAGGAAAACTTCCCCTTTTGCCAACAGTTTACAAGGACTTACGCTGGATAATCCTTAATTGCATGTCGACGCTTCGAAGAACGAACACCTAGAATGGAAGAAGGCGCTTTGTCTCCGCGAATAGCGCCGAGTCAAAGCGATCGTTTCCCGATGATAGATTCGCGCGACGGATTAGGAATCGTTTTCCACGATACGCTTATTACGCGCCGGTTGCGTAACGTCGTTGAGCGTCTTTGACTCGTCGCGTTCGCGCGAACGGATGAAACTTCAACGACCATTGAGTGGCAAACTATCGACAACTGCTAACAGCTAAGAGCGGTGAGACTCGTCTCTTCTAGGTTTACGTTTACTATCGACTATCGACATGCATTCAACGATCGTCCTATGATCTAGAGGAACGCGAACCACTCGTCCCAGTGGCTCGTCCGCTGGGAAGAATATACCGGGTGGATTCATACCTTCACGTATTTCCAATGCTGCGTGTGTGTGTGTGGCAAGCGTGAAAGGATGGAAAGTAGAGAGTTAAGATTACGAATTATCATCCGACAATGGCTGTTATGCAATGGCAGAGATCCGCGAGGAACAATCGATGCGTTGTCACGGGCGGAACGAGCGCATCCGAGGTGGACGTATCACGCGGCGCGCGAGCAGCCTCGCGCTTTCCACCATTTCCCGGCCGAGAGAGTAAAAGGAAAGTAAAAACGCCGGCGCAGAGGCAGAGATGGAATCGCGGCGACGTTTTGCAGCGGAGCCCGGGACAACGACCGATCCTCCTCGCGGATCGAAATCGCTCTGGGTCGACGGGCGTACGAGATGGATCGCGCGAGACCTCCGACTTGCATGAATGAACGAGACGGGGGCGAAAGGAAGGGAATGGAAAGGAAAGGGAAGGAAAGGACGGAGAAAGGGGTGGAAATTCGCGGTACCGCGGGAACGGAGATGGAACCGAGGATCGGAATGAACATCTTCTCTAATTTCGTCCCGAGAATCATCGGTGTCGCGGAAGGCAGCAGGAGATGCCTTGGTTATTCAACGGATCGGAATTCATGGACGCAGAGAAGTTACTTCAGCGGACCATTTCCTGGCACCACGACGTTACGCAATGCCAGCGATGCGTCATAGCCAAGCATGCACTCGCTCTCTTGAGCTAACGTGTCCAGAGCTTTTCATTTCCCCGCGTCCGCGCTTCTTCCCTCACCGTTCCGTGTAACTCATCGACTCTACTAACTAACTGACTGACTGACTGACTGACTGACCGAACCGCGCTTGCCTACCTGCGTACCTAACTGCCTACTTACCCACCTACTTACCGGCAAGAGGTGGGTAAATCGGGAACGTCGTTGGCAAGAGAACGTTTCCGAATAAGGTCAGACTTACGAGAGGAAAGGTGGGCGCGCGCGCGGAATCGAGCAGGTAGGTAGCCGAGAGAACCAGTACCGAGCGACGCGCAAACACGTAGTACCGTTCTCGCGGTATTCGAGCGGTTCCACTCGATTCGCACCCGATCGTGGGTCTTTCTCACCCTTCAGCCCTCCGCGTCGCGGCGCGGCCCGGAGGAAAGAAACTTGGCCACCCTCGGCGAAGGAGGAAAAGGATCGACCGGTGGTCGGTCCGAGACGCTGGGTGACGCTCCATGACGCTGGATGACGCGCCGCGCGGCTGGTTCCGCGATAGATAGATAGAGCGGAGAGAGGTTCTCGAAGAAGGAGAAAGGAGAGTAGGTAATGGAAAAGAGGGGTGAGTAATGCCGCGCCTGGAGAGGCGCCGCTGTTGGTCGGTGCGCCCGGTTTCGAAACCAGCCGGGGTCGAAGAGCTAACTAACATAGGAAGAAAATAAGGCTCGATAACCCTCGAAATACCGATCGAGTTATACTCGCCGCTTACGAACACCGAGCGCTTCAACCTTGCCTCTCTTCTCCTTTCTCCTTGACTCCTGACTTTGCATACGCGGCCAACGTAACGAGAAAGCAACGCGCGGAATGTATCGCTGCTCGATTTATCATCGAACGCGCGCGCTCTTCTCTTTCTCCCGCTCTCGCCGGCCTCCGACCGTCATCGTTCGCCGACCATCATTTCGACCCCTGGCTTGTCTTCTTATTTTTCCTCTTTCCGAAAACAGAAGAGGGACCTGCGTCATCGTCGGTCCGCGACAGCGAGCACACGGCAGAGAGAAGAAACCAAGACCAGAGTCACGTGAGATCAAGGCTAACGTGTCTCGAGTTGCAAGAATTGTTCGCGATCGCGTGGCATGTCGTCGGCGTCGGCGTCTTGGCCATCGTCTTCGTCTTGGTCCAGGGCTATTAACGCGTCCGCACCCCCGGCTTCGTCGCTATTGGCATCGGCCGATCGGCATTGGAATAGACGCTGGCATCGCCGGCAGTGTCCTTTTTTTCCGTCGCGTGTCCGCGCGCTCGAGAATGCGTGCGCCGCGGAACAGTGGCGGTGTTTGTTCGGCCGAGCGCATCGGCGCCGGTAGCGTCGTCGTCCCGATCTCGAGCATCGATCTGCCTCGCAGAAGAACCTTCCCGTCCCGAAAAATCCTTCCAACAACGCGCACGTATGTACGCGAGTGACCCGTAGGAAGCCTCTGCCTCGCAGCTGACCGATCGAGACGATAGCAGCAGCGACGAGAACGAAGGGTGCAGCCCCGTTGCGAGAAAGGGTGCGGAAAGAAACGAGCAACGGAAGAGAGAGAGAGAGAAAGTTGAAAACAAGGGGAACCTCTAATCCGTGGCGCAGAGATCGGAATGATTTTCTCGATTTCACCCACTCGATTTCCTCGATACGTTACCTTCTATAGCAGCGCGTGAAATACCCTCCTGGAAGGGATTATGGTCGACCCACGCGCGCGGCCTACATGGAAAAAGAGACGGGTGCAGGAACACGCACGACACACGCACGACATACGCGTGCGTGTGTATACTCGGGGGGCTGAGAAGGTCCCCTATCGTTTACGTATGTGGTTACGAAACAGCTGGTTGTCCCGGCGTTGCGCGTCGCTGCTCTCGTATGCTCACCTATCAGGTGTTTCGATATACTCTCTCGCCTCGGCTCCGCCAACCGTGGCCTCCTGCTAAGGTCGCTCTAAAATTAGGTATCGTTCGATATTTCGAAGGAAGGGCCACGGCTGGCCTTCGAGGAACAGCCCCCGCCCCCATTCTCGCTGTAATTCGCGGAACCATTTGCGAATACTTTCTCGTGTCGAAGGATTAGAGATGGTAATCGGTAGATTACGCGTTCGCGCAGGTGGGTCGATGGGAGAAATTTGCTGGACGCGGCCGAGCTGTGGAAGGCTCTTTTAAAAGCGGTGTACGCCCATCGACTGTCGCAGCAGCGTTGACAACGCGCGTTTCCTGCGATCCGAGAGGCTTACCTTTTTCAGATGCTTGTTCACCCATTTGGTAAATGTTTTCTTTTGGATCGCGTCTCGTTCGTCTGTAATCACAAAGAGGAGGAATTCGTTAGAGAGTCCGGGGGAGGGTCGCGGAAAGGGGGTTGCGACCAACGTCGCCGTTTCGTCGATCTCGTACTCTAGGAATACTCGATCGTGGCCGATTTCCAGGCTGCATCCACGTCTAATTAAATCGTTCGTTTGCATTCTACCACCGTCACACGACTCGCGAGCGATCGCCTACGCGGGCAAACAGGCATCGGGCATCAGGCATCGAGGCAGCGAGCAGTCAAAGCAACCGGATAGACGGACAGGCAGACAGACAGGTAGGTGGTTGGGATAGGTAGGTAAGTAGGTAGATGGAGAGACGGATGGGTGTTGATACGTAGGCAGTCAGGTAGGGAAAGAGCAGCGGATCGTGCAGGCAAACGAGCAAAACGTGCGCTAAAACTTTGTCTAATTATTAGAAGGCTCCCCTCTCTAATCGCCGAGTGCATTCTGCTACGTGTCCTTCCAACCTGTGCCCCGAAACACCTGAGCGCGAGCAATAAAGCTGGCGAATATCTGTGCCCCGTGGCCCGTACCGGTGCTAGCCTCTGCTAATCCGATTTAGCAACCTTACGACGACGTCGAATACGGCGTTATTCCAACCGACATCGTAAAGAGAGCTAGCCTCAAGTTCGACGACACGACTCGACGGTAGAAATTAATCGAGTAGGAGGCTTCTGCTCTCTGGCTTCCCAGTAGCGATTAATTACCACCGATTATCCGATTGCATCTAGCCTGCGGGCTCTCGTTAAGCAACGATTATCACTGGTAGGCCGTTGCATCTCGCGAACCCCCTGACAATCGAAATGGTCGCGATATTACGAACAGAGAGGGACCCTCGGACCCGACGACGTTGCTCGTCCTCGAAACGGGCCCGTCGCCGACTCCTCGACGCGGCGGCGGCGACCTCGCGAGATAAGAAAGACAAACCCATTTGCACCGTTTCACAAAGACGCTTTTGTGAAAGCGTCCCCGACTATAACGGCAATTCCGAGCTCGTAACGACGGTAACTCGTACGTGACGCGTTGACGAATTGTCGGTGCCGGCGTTATCCGGCACTCGACAGCGCAGATAAGGGGAAATAACAAAAAGGAAAAATGTATTATCCGATCGATTAAAGCCAGCGCATTCCTACGCGTAAGCGTTAAAAATAAACAGCCGGGTTTATTCTAATTGACGTGACGAGGCATTAACTCGTAATCGGCTGGATCGAAGTTCGTCGAAGTAGCCGAGAGTGTGCCTCGTGGAAGAAACATTATTCGAGCGTGATCGAAAACACCGCCTCGGAAGAGTGGCATACCGAGGCACAATTGGAGATAAATTGGGACAACGAGGAGGACACCCGTTCTCCGGCCACACGCATGGAATTTCCGAGCGTGTGATAACGGGGGAACGGGTTGTCGCTGCGGACAATCCTCCACGGGCATATGACGGTGTGTGGGGCGACGGAAAGGGAATGACGAGGAATTCTTTCTTCTTCTTCGTTTCTTTTTTTCCGACGATGATCGAAACAGGAAACCGCTATATACGTGCTCGCGATTCCGCGAACGTAGAGACAGGCGCGAGTGAATAAGCGAACGCGCCTTATTGACGGAAAATTCTTTCGATAAACGTCGCCGCGTTCGGCTGAAATGCTCGCGAATCGTTTCGTCGAGTTCGTTTCGCAAGTGAGACGCTGTCTGCGTGCGTGTGCGTGCGACAAAAGGAGCCGCGCTTAACCCGTTTGTAAAAGCGATTCTAATGTAAATGATTCCGCGTAGTCGAAACGGATTAAGGAGGACGGTGAAGCCTTGACGATACGAACCGGTAACGACGGATCCGACGTGATATTAGGCACACAAAGACACTTCAAAGTAGTTAGTCCAATGTTAAGCGAAGGAAAAA
Organism: Lasioglossum baleicum; assembly: GCF_051020765.1. Classification (NCBI taxonomy): domain Eukaryota; kingdom Metazoa; phylum Arthropoda; class Insecta; order Hymenoptera; family Halictidae; genus Lasioglossum; species Lasioglossum baleicum. The sequence goes on along the minus strand of NW_027470887.1, from coordinate 19,096 downwards.
AAAAAGAGAAAAAACAAGAGAAGAAAGAGAGAAGAGAAGAGAGAAAAAAAAATGAAAGAAACTTTCAACAAAAAGAGCTGCACAAACACGCGTGAGCGTTTTTGGTTGCAACGCACGCGCGAAAACTCCGGGAATTATCGCGAGAATGCCGCTTGAGAAGAATTCCCTCGTATCGGACATTCGAGACTCTGGATCAGAGCTCATCGCGAGGCGCGAACTATTTTGCCCCGGCTATTTCCGAGGCTACTTCCGCGAAACATTCGGGTCAAACGGCAAAAGGTAAACGACCTCAAAAAGATACTTCCGTTCGCGGTATACTCCCGGGGCCGATACGAGACTCTCTAGTTTACGCGACGCCTGCAATTCTCCGCGCTCCCTCTGTTTCCCTCGGATTCTACTCCGCTCCGAGCGCAGAGAGAATCTCGTTCTCACCGAGAGAGAGAGAGAACGCCCGAGGAGAGGAGAATACGAAGAATCGCGCGTAACGTCGGCCCGATTTGTCTCGATTCTCGGGACGATACAGGCCAAGGTAGAAGCCAAAGCGAATTCGGTGAGAAGAAAAACGAAAAAAAAAAAAAAAAAAAACGAAAAGATAAAAAAAAGAGACAAAAAAATGGAGAGAAAAAAAAACGAGAAAAGAATAAAAACGGAAGGAGGGTGTGTTCGAGGGAGAATCGAAGAAGAGTAATTTGTATCGGGAGGACGAGGAGGGTCAGGGGCAAGGTATTGGACGGGGTCCAGCATCGGCATGCCAACTCTTCACCTACCGTGCGCCTCGATGAACATCGCCCAGCAACCCCAGAAAGCCTGAGTGCTGCCGGAACGGTGTTCTCCGGCCCCTTCCACCCGCCAATTCTCCCGTCGTTCCATCATCCACGAAAATCCATTTTCGTTCTGACCTTTGAACTTGGAAAGAGACTCCTCGTATCCGTCCTGCGATTTCTGCTCACGATGGTGCTCCGCCACGGTATCGGCCGGATCGAAACCGAGCCTCTCCTTGTAATAAGCCTGCGTGGACATCTCGTTAACCAAGTCTTCCTTAGGTTCTCTCGAAACCAGCCAACGACAACGAAACCACGTCTTTCCCGTTCATCGGGCTTTTTAGCTCTCTCTCTTTCTCTCCTCTCTGTCCCTTCTCCTACGCGATCCCGGTTCCCGGTTCGAACCAAACCAAAAGCAACCCCCGTTTCTTTTTCTTCGCTGGGATACGCGGTGCGCAGAACGCGCGAAACCGAACACACTGTTTCCCTTCGAATTTCGTTCTTCTTTTCACACGGATGTCCAGCAGCAACCAAAGACGCTAGTTTGCTAGGATCACGATTTTGCTAGGCCTCCCTTGTCTCGTGGAAGCCACTATACGGTTAACGATCTCGTCGGCTCGGTAAACGAGCGCGGGAAGAACACTTTGAACGTAACGTTTTGTCCCAGACACTTGCTACGGTAGACTTATCTTAATGGAAGGTTTAATTAGATATATGGCACTTGGAGCGGACGGAAGAGCCAGTCTCTCGTCCTTACGACCGAACTCACTTTTCCACCCCTGTCTTACTCGTATTCGTACGCGCGGCCTCCTCTCGGTTTTCGTTTCTTTTTGGATCGATTACTTGGACACTGGTCGCGACGTTGCACTGTTGGAAGAAGAGAAATGAAATGGTGGAACGGACGGTGCGCGTGGCGCGCGACAGACGGACGCGCGAGGATCGGACAGGGAGGAAAGCTCGAGGGCGCATCGGCCACGCCGACGCCACGACGACACCGCGACGACACCGAGAAGACGACACGGACAATGCGGACAGCGAGGAGAACGGCTAATTTCGTTCCCCGTTTGTCCGTTCGGCCGTTCGCCCGCTCTCCAGACGCGAACGAAGCTTAACGAATCAACGACCGAATTTATCACGGCACGTCGCAGACGTAACCACTCAACGTTTCTCGGGCAAAGTGGCTCGGTGGAACACCACGAGACGCCGGTAATCGGTCTTTCGCGGACGCCTAGTTCATCGTTCTCGAGAGAGACTCCTCGGACTATATCCGCGCAGACACGATAAATAGAAGAGCACGAGGCAATTTTCGTTACTCCGCCGCTCGACTTTCGCGCGACCAATTAAACCGGACGGTTCTATTAGCGAGAGAACGCGTCACTAGAAACCGAGTATAGAACGGTGAAATACGGTTCGGTCGAGTTGCAGGCCGACCGATAAGCAAATGAAACGAGACGAAAGGAAAGGAAAGGAAGGGAAACGAAAGGAAAGGAAAGGGATATTGGGATTGGCAGGGATAAAGGCGAGAACGGTGGCAACGATCGGAGCACGCGAGCGAATCAGCGATTGTACTAACGAATCAACGACCGACTCTGGCCACGAGCGAGCGAGCGTACCAACGAACCAGCGAGCGATCTACCAAACTGACGGTCCACGAGACGCTCGGTGACTGAGACACGGGTGCCACCCGGGGAAACCCAAGACCATCGGGATCTCCGCATATGGTAATGGAAGCAATGGCATGTGGGTGTCGTCTTCTGGATCGGAGCGAAAAGCGACAACGCCAATTGCGACACACCGGCAAGGGCCCCTTGCTAATCCTATTCCTCTTCCAGCTAAGATTATACCAGCTCGCGTGTTCCTCGCTCCCTTTCAACCGACACCTGTCCCTTTGCGTTTATCCACCTACCGTGCAACCCCGTTTCGGTTTCGCTTTCGGCTAATACCCGAACGATATATACCCTGCACCGTGCGATCGCGCGTGCCGATCGATTCGACCCACTCGCGCGACTCGACTCGACTCGATTCGACTCGATTCGACCCGGCACGACACCGCACGACCGGGCGACCTGACTCTCGACTCGATTCGACTCGACTCTGCCCGGTTCTCTCTAGGACCGACGGAATTAGATGCGAATAGAAAATAGAGTAACGCGTGTCACGCGCCACGCGGTGTTAGGCCAACTCCTTCTAACCGTGTCCGTCGCATTGGTTAGACGACGTATAGAAAGTTCGAGAGAAAGTACCCCGCGCGCACGTAACGCGCGAACAGAGGTAGTCACATCTCCGGTCGCGTGAAATTTTATCGCTGGAACTGGCGACGGCGCCGAAAACCCGACACGACGCGTCCGTAAACGCGTTCGTACCTGTGCACCGGGGGAATTTCGCCGGTCCGAGAAGGAAACGCGCGAAACGATCGATGACATCACGACGCACCGGTGGAAAGGCAACACGTCCGTTCCCCTTTCTCCGCGGATCCAGGTAGATCCTGCACCACCTACGATATCTCCTCTCGCGGTTCTTTCCCTATCTCGCGGCGATATCGGCTTCTAAACGCGCGCGCGTAGCCGCGCGGAAAGGCAGCGAGAGAAGACAGTGGCCGGCTGCGAGCCAAGAACGAGCGAGCTGCGAGCAGAAGCCGCGGAGGAAAGCGGACGCAGAAGGAAGGAGGAGGAAGCGCGTGTACACGCATCGGATCGGCATAACGCGGGCTGCAAGAGGGGCCGGCTCGGCGGCATTCTTGCGGCAACGGCGTAGCAGTATAACGGGTCCATAGTCGGCTCACGGAGGACTTCTCGAGGGCTCTTGGAAGCCGAGAAGACTCTCTCTCCACCGGTCGTACAGTTCGGCTCAACCTTGAGCTGCACGCGGCAAAGCGTGGCTCGCGACGCTTCTTTTCCTCCTCGCCTCGCCGCGGCGCGCCCTTTCCTTTCGCCGATTCGACGCCTATCCGACGCCTATCCGACGCCTAGCGTCTATCGCAACCACCGGCCATCGATCCTCCGCGAACCATCTTTCTCTCGCCTCGATCGTCCCCCGGTTACGTCCTACTTATCAAACGGTCCTCTTTCGTATCCTCGCTCGACCTACCTCCGCCTCGCACTCGCCAGGGCAACGTAACGAGTTACGCTCGGAATCGCGTAATTCTAGAGGCGTGTATCGATTACGAATCGACCTTTCCATACGCGACACGCGCGATTCTTCGCTCGTAGCCTCGAACTTGATACGGCGAATCGGTTTCGAGAGAGGAGATCGCGACGAGTAAGCGCCGAGACGACAAGGCGCGATACCGGGGAACGCGCGCGACCTTCGCGGAATTCGCCGAGCTCGCCGGATCCTAAATTCCAGCCAACAGATAAATTTTCGGCTGACCTTTCTTCCCGCCGCGGACCGCGACCGCGTCTCTCCGCTCGTTCGCCCCAGCGTTTCGGCTAATAGAGCCTCCGGTTCTCTCTAAATCTCCGTTCCTCTTTCGCGACGCAACTGAAACTGGTTTTCGAGGTTGCAAACGCGACGGCGATCCCGGGGGCCGCGCGGCCGAGCAAACGAAAGGAAACGTTTCTCGCGTCGCGAATTCGCCGATTCGTAATCTAGCTTGTTATTCCGTTTCCGAGAGCGAAGCCTGTCACGCCGATAAACGATAAATCAGCCGAGACGCGATCGCGCAATCGTCGCAACACCGCGTCATCGGGGCCCGTCGGGTGCGAGGTAAAAACCGATCGGGGTGTATCGCGATGGAAGGTGGACCCCGAGCGATAACTGTGTCGAGAGGCTCTCCCGTGGCTCTCCCCTCGACTCTCCAGCCCCCCGACGATAAAGCTTACTTGCACTTTCGTGGCTCTGTTAACGCGACAACCAAATACGGCTTTCGGTGCGAACATGCTGGAGGTCGCGGATACCGAGGGTGGGGCGATACACTAACCGAACGGGTAGACAGAGAGAGAAAAAGAGAAGGAGAGCAACGGTAACGATAGCGAGAGCGAGCCGGCCGGTCGACGGTGGACCGAGCGCACCGGGTTCTCGAAAATCCGGGAAAGTCGAGGAAAATCGCGGAGAATTGCAGAGAAGACGGAAGACGAGGTACGACCGAGAGAAAAACGAGTTGGGAAGCGCGCATCGAGGGGTCGGGATCGATGATCCAGAGGGTCTGGAAACGGCGTCGAGACGCGACACGCGAGATAACGAGGGGTAAACGGGCGAGAGCGGCGCGGTGGACGAGAGGGAGTAATTGGCATTGGGTTTAAACGGGGTGGACGTGGCGGAACTGGATTACGCCGGTGGTCGCGGTAATTTGGCAGGAAAACACGCGAGTCGTTCCGCTTCGGGGTACCACGCGCGCTTCCCTCGCGTTCGGGTGTGCGCGGGTACGCGCTTTTCTGGGATGGAACGACGGGAATTCAAAGGGAAGAGGAGCCAAAGGGGAAAGAGCGTCTGGTCGGCGATAATAATCGCGAGGCGCACAGGAGGACGCGTGGTCGCGGGATTTGGACGAGGCTGGAAACGGCGAAACGAGGGTACCGAGAGAGACGGATCGACCGGCTACGCGACCGATTCGGGCCAGAGAATAGGTCGATCGGACCAAATTAAGAAATTCCAGGTACGCGTTACGGGCACATAAGCGCGGACTCATACGTGATTGTGCGCGGCGTGTCTCGCGGAGCCGGTTTGTCATAGAGCTCGGCCGGCCTGCAATTATTACGCAATCCCCGTATTCGATGAAAACGACTTTCTTCTTATTCGCTCGCCGTTCAAGCCACCCGTGCGTCTATCTCTAACCTATCTATGCGTCGGCGATACTCGTCGCGACGCGGTATCTTCGATGATCGCGCCTCGACACCTCTCCGCGCGTACCCGTCCCATTGATAGCTCGATTCTTACGTCGACTCCAGCTCCGGCCCCCTCTGAACCCCCGCGCCGATTGTCTTACGTTTCGGAGATCGGATTTCAGGCTATTACGGACAGCTTGCCGAGAGCGCGCGCGCTGCCAACCTAAAGGGGACGAAAAGAAAGGGAAAGCAGAGGAAAAGAGAGAAGAGAAGAGGAGAGGAAAGGAAAGAAAAGAAACGAACGACACACGAGGCCACTCTACTATGACTACTAGTAGTTGCCCTCCTCGAAGGGGATTCGAGGAAGCGGCGGTTTAAACGGACCAACGAAAACAAAAGGGAGAACCCGGACGATGGTAATCTTGAATGAACCCTGGCGATAATATCGGTACACGCATTTCTCGTTTGCTGAATCGGTCGCTTAACCGTTCGGGCCCGATATGCCGTTTCGTGATTACCAACAACGCGCGACTCGTTAATGGAAGGGGCGACCGAGAGTGACAGAGAGTGGGAACACGACCGAGCGAGTAAGCACGCGAGCCGACCGAGAGAGGGAAACAGAGAAGGAGAGCGGGAACGAAAAGCAAGAGGGAGAGAGAGAGAGGGAGAAGGAGAAGGAGAAGAGAGCGAGAGACAGAGGTAAAAGAACACAGAGGTGCGACGGAACGAAGCGTGACTCACAGAACGCCTCGTGTTTTGCTCATGGGCCAACGAGTTTGTCGAAATTTTTCATCGAATACCTAATGTACTCCGCACTGGAAACCGAGCAAAGATACCGAGTGTGCTCCGAACCGATCCAACTGACTCCTGTCACGTGTCCACGACGAAAACAACCGAGGAGAAAAACACCCGCGAGAGTCCGTTCCACCGAGGATCGCGGCACTTTTACTTACTCCGATTACCGATCTCTCCGGTCCGTCTGGCGGAAACACGCGTGGTCGTAGTCGTCGACGAGCGGTCGAAACGGCTCCGTTCCGACGGTTCGACGTCGCACGATCCGTACTCGCGTCGTAGTCGCGGAGGGTTTACGCGAGTGGTCACGTTCGCGCGCAAACAAGCACACGGTAGATAAGATTGGAAGAAGTGACAGAGCGCGAGTGACTAACCGAACGAACGAACGAATGATCGTCGGCTGGCCGGTTCGTTAGTCCGGCCGTCCGACCCAAACCGACCGACCGCTGCTACTCGAGACGTGGCACTGGAATTCCTGGTAGAACGTACCGCACGACAACGTTGACGAAGTCGACGCGCGTATCCGGAACCCCGCCGTAACACGGCCAGGTAGCTGTAGGCCGTACGACGAGGACGGAGAGACTCGCGGCGAGAGGAACGCGCGCGCGCGCGCGCACGCTCGCGCGGAGAAACGGTCGAACGGAAAAAGACGGAAAGGTGGACCGAGAAGGATGAATGGGCCGAGGAAAGAGGAGCAACGGGCGGATAAGGAACAGCGCGACGAACGTAGGGAGGGACCGAGCAAGCGAGAGAGGGGAGGAGCGAGGCGAAGGGTTCACGGCAGAGAGAGGCAGGTAGAGGCCGCAGAAGAAGAGAGAGACGGAGCGGAGGGGAGAAAAGGAGGAGGAGAGAGAAAGAGAGGAAGAGGGAGGAGACAGAAGGGGAGAGAAGGAGAGCGAGCGAGCGGCTTGCGAGTTGGAGAAGACGCGATTTGCCGCTCCGTCGTGTAGAGCACGTCGCCTCGACACAGACTGCGGCTGCCTGGACAACTGCCGCCCACCCAAGCTGCCTCTACCTCGAGCCTCGAGGTTCCAGAACCTACTCCTCGTATCCATGCCCCGCCATTGCAGCTCGTTCATCCTTCGCTTTCTCCGTTCGCTGAACAGAGAAATCGACGCGGAGCGCCGTCGGGGGCTGTCGGGGGGCCGGAGTGGAACCGGCCGAGAGGAGGACAGAGACGGGATCAAGGGACAGGTTGGCCGATAGACAGAGAACGGGCGAGAGAGGCCTCTGTGTCTTTTTGACAGCGAGAGAGGCCCCGTACTGGACGCCGGTGCGCGCTGTGCACCGCCGTAGAATAGCTGCCGTTACAAACAGGTTCGTAGGGCAGGTCACGTAACGACAGGGGCGCGCCGCGAAAATACCGCGAATCGCGAATTAAGCGGACCGAACGACGCGTGTGCCAAACAGGACACGGATTATTCGCGTTTCACGCGCGAATACAACCGCTCGCCGATATTCATTCAGCGCCGCAACCCTCTTTCTCTCTCCCTCTCCGTTTCTCTCTGTTTCTCTGCGTTTACCGTTTCGCGGGGAATTCTTCGAACGGCCCGGGCAAACGGAAGATCAGGAGTAAGAGAGCGACGCGTATCCCATGGCAGCGCGACGGGGGCCCCTCGGTGGCGTGAGAATTCTCGCGATCTGGCGCCAAGCCAAATCTACCTCATTTTTTCTTCCTCCATCATTCCTAACGTCGCCGATATTCTACCTCTTGTTTATGTTCGCGGTGAAACTCGACGGGCAAACGCGGCCCCGCCGCTAACAGATGTGCACGCTAAATATCCGACTTTCCTCTAGATCGCTAATCCTGCCATGCTCGCGGTCACCGATGCAGGAATGTTTATCTTATCCGAATAGGCGATAACGCGCCGAGAGATTCCGCTGCGATTACTTCGCCGTCGTTGCGCGATTCGTCGACGAAAAAAGATCGGGAATTAACAATCGTCACTGTACAAAGGTTAACGGTAAATACCTAGGACACCGATTAAAGATACCGATTTCGTTCCCGCGTTCACGGCCGCGCCGATTAAACGGCCGATTTACCGTTCCGTTTCCGGCTTTTTACGATAACGACCCAAGATTCTCGCAATCTTCGAGAAATTGCCGGTCGCGTGTAGTCGTTTTTTCAGCCGGATACCTGAAATTTCGACCTGTTCGGCACGAATGTAAACGACGCGCGATACTGGTCGAAACGGGACCGGCCGAACCGGCAACTCGAAAACGCCAACAAGCACGCGACCAGGCTCGCGATAATCCGAATTTTACGGTATGCCTAAGCATCTTCTCGTTGTTCCATCCGAGAACAATCGGGAGGGACCGGGAACGATACGGTAAGCGTCCCGACGAACCGCGGCGACTTTGCCGAAGGGGAACGGAGCGCCGGTCGAATTGACATGCAGAGGAGATTCCGATCGGTGCATCGACGTAGACGTACCGTTGATGATCGTCCCAAAACAGATAATTACCACTCTTCTAACGCTATATCGTCATGTCTAATACATATTCGATGAGTTCGTGGCAGCGGTTCATCGTTCCCGACTCGTGGCCCCGATCCCACCGGGCAACATTTTTTTTCTTCCAACTTTTATTTTTTCATCCTTTCTGCCCTGTTGGCAAGTACACCAACATTCCTAACTGTACCTCGATGGAACGGAAGATTACACCGTCAAATATATATTAAAACGCTGATTCTGGCAAAGAAATTTAGTCTGATCGCGAGCGTCGATCGGGCCACGGCATCCGATCCCGAGCACACGCGCCAAGAAATGTCACCCTGTCTCGTTCGCGCTTCGCCCCGAGACGCCGAGACGCCCCGGAGAACGAGAGGGTGCGCTACGACGAGAAAAGTTGGCAACGCAGGTGAGCGAGAAATCCTCGAGAGAGCTTCTCCCGATTCTCGGGTGAATCAGTTCCGGTCGGTTAATTAAAGCGCCAGCAGTCCCTTCGCCTCGAGAGAGACACTCGCGCTTCGCTCCGAGCCCTTTGTACCCTCCAACCTGAGAGGTTCTCACGGGAAACCCGGGATGCATCGCGAATGCGTCAGCTTGGCCAGGTACTCCGGGTACTCCGGGACATCTAGCGAGAGGCTCGCGAAGCCTCCGTCCGTGGCAACGAAAATCGGCACACGCGTGACCGACAGGTGCACTTGCGTGTCGTGCACCTGTCCGAAAATTTCAAAAATTCGGTTACTCTCTCGCGACTGATCCCCGCGAGAATCATCGATCGACCCTGTCGGGTGCATCGGAGGAGCCCAACTCGACTATCCGAAACGAAATCGATGGTTCGTGGCAAGGAACGTGGGAAATCGAAGTGGGAAAATTATAAATTGACGACCGTTTACCGGGAGTAAAGAAGGACCGATGGTCTCGCACGGGATCAACCCTGTGGAGTGGATCGAGAGGATGTGGCGAGCTAGAGAGGAACGGATCGGAGCGTAAAGTGGCGGCGCGTGGAAAGGAGAGGAGCGGCGGCCGGCAGGTAGGAAGTAACGAGGAGGAAGGAAAAAAAGAGGCGCGTAAGAGGAAAAAGAAGGAAGGGGAAGAAGAGGTTCTCGAGGCTGGGGCATCGAACCGTGACCCGAGCACCTGTTGCCGCCTCCACGCTCCTAGATTAATGCGAAGCGACCTAACCTGCCGCCTCCGCTCCCTACTCGCCGCGTAGGCATAGCGAACTGGTATAACCTCTCCGACCAAGATCCCATGGACCGTGACCGCTGAAAAGCACGGTCGTGAGTTCATCGACGCGACCACGCGGCTCAATCGTTCCACGTTACCCGCCTGTCTGCTCTCTTTGATCGCCAGCACAAGTGTCTTCATTCATCGTTCCAGACCGGAACGCGTTGAATGTCGTTAAAAGTCGTTCCGCCAGCCTGCCGAGATTCGCTCGCGTTCCCGGAAAGCCGTAAATTAACGGGGTGGGCGGAGAGGAACGACCAGCCTCGAGAAGCAGAGAGAAGCAGAGAGTGAAACAGAGAGAAGAAGAGATAGAGGGAGAGGCAATTGAGAGAATCGGCCCGATAGAGGAACGGTTACTAGAGCATTCGCGATAGCGCACCGATAGGTCGTTATAATTAGAAACAATTACGCTCGCGTGCCCGAGATGCGATACTTCGATATCGGCTACTAGCTACGGTATATTTACGAGATCGCGAGAGTTACGTTACGTCGATCCTATCGAACAGCATTTTAACGACTCCACCTGAAAATGGTGCGGAACCGAGCGAGCCAACGCGCGCGCTGCTTTTGTCAGCGTGAATCAGAGCCTGTAATTTCACGAATCGGATGTGTCCTACATGCACGCGTTCGCGTATGCACGCGCGCCGGTCCTACGGGCGATACGCGTCAAGTGCGAGGCAAAGAGGAAAGATCGTGTAAGGATGGCGGAAGAGGTCTGTTCACCTCGGTTTTTCTCGCCGCATCGCGGTACCCCCGTGCTGCCCCGCGGTGCCCCCGGTGGCCACGGAATTCGTAGGACGATCAAAGCGACGCGAAAAACGACTCGTAACGGAGGCACGCAAGTCAAATGAAAAAAGTCTCACGGTAAGATGATCGGCGAACTGCAATCCGATATTTATCGAATGGTTTCGAGTATCTATTCCTGGTCAGCACCCCGCGACGAAGGTCGGGCTCGACATTGTACCGCAAACGATCCCCGTTTCCTGCATCGCGAGAATCCGCCATCCGGCTAATTCTCGCCGCGAGTCCGCGTGTAATCACCGCTCCGGACACGCTCGTAAATCATCGAGCAGCCACTTCGATCGATGCCGCTACGATGACACCATTCGTATCGCCTGTTCCGAGTACGCGCTGCTTCTATCTCTCGACTACGACCACGAGAGCAGCGGAACGGAAGAACGTTGCAGATTAATTTCCAATTATAACTCGCTTCGTTCATCTCTGCCCGTTTACCGACTTGCTGCTCCCGATTCGCTATCGCTGGATGTTAATAAACCGTAGTGGTCGGTGACACGCGATCCCAGTGATCCGCGCACCGGTACGGCCGTGAACCGAGCTTAAGCTCTTTATCTCCAGCCAAATATCCGTCGCTGGTGTTTTCACAGTTGGCTCGGCGGACGTTCTCTCCTCTCTCGAGCGATTTGAAGACCAGCCGGTGCGGTGCTCGCGAGCAGCAGCCGGTTCGCCGCGATTCCAACGACCCGGTGCAGTCGCGCCCCGACTACCGTACTTTCCGCTTCTCGCGAAACCCCTCTGCGCTCTAATCGATACGATCGATCAGGGCTATTCCAGAGAGAAACGCAACCCGGGGGGACTAACCGTGGGGAAAAAGGAAATTTCGTGAATTACGAGCGTCGTTATCGATCGGAAGAGCAGACACGCGCGCGCGGAGGAATAAAGGACACGCGAGTGTGCGATCGTCGGTATTATCGCTGTTGATTCGAATACGCGTTAACATTCCGGTTGATTACGTATGCGCTCTTGATTATAACGATACTCGTGTCTGCCGTGTGGTAGGAGCACGAGCAACGTCACCGTTGACCAACGTGATCCAGCATGCTCGTTGCGCATAACGATGCCCATTTTACAATTGATCGAATACCGCGTCGGTAATTGCGAACGGTGCTTAAGTTGTTTTGCACGGTTAAATAGGGGATTGCCAGCGAGGCGGCCAGCTACTAGCCAGCGATATTATTCTGGAATCGCGGTGCGAACGAAAACGAAAGGCGGAAGGCGAAAGACGGGAAAGAATTCGAGTACGTAATCGGCTTATGAAAACGGAAACTAGAAACGGCGATTGACACTTACCGGCAATCCGTAAGACCGCTCTGTCAGCAGGATCGAGCTGCAGGATACTCAACGGTTTGTCCTTTACCCATTCTTTCAGGCTTCCGTCCAGCTCGAACTCCATTCTCTACGGCTGTTGATTAGAACTCCCGTTTTTTCCGCTTTACACCATATTCGTGCAACTGCTCTCCTCGCTCGGCACTGTTTCACAACCACTTGGCAATTTCACAACCGCGACACACGCAGAGAGCTCTAAAGTATTACGTCGTCTTCGTTCAATAGCGTCCGCGAGGCAGTCGCGAATACTGCACCGAACTAAGTCGCCGTGTTATCGACAGCGGGCAGCTGGCAACTTTGCACGCGATATCAAATACGACATCCTTGTTACTCGCCTCTTCCTCCCTGCTGTAGATCTCGCTGCTGCTGGCCACGTTTTTCTCCGCCCCCCTCTCACTCCTTTTCTTTCTATCTCTCTTGTGCTCGCTGTTTATTTCGAAATCGACGCTATTGTCGAGATGGAAATAGTCTCAAGCGAAGGAAAAGCACGTGGAACTCGAGCGGAGCATGCCGCGCGTTTATTTACCGTACACGACGCTGCTGTAGGGTAGAGTAGCGCACCGCTGCGTAGAAGTGCACCAACTGCACCGGCGGAACGGAAGGAAGAGAGGTGGCAAGGAGACGACGAACAGGGAAAGCGTACGCGTTGCCTGGCGTCCTTTTGACGATACTCCCCGATAAGTATACGCCGGTTCCTCCAGCCCGGCGACCTAACGTGCTTCCAGCACGTTGATAACCAACGATGATACTTCGTATCTTCGTCGTCGGCGGCGCTTAGGTCAGGTTAGATTCTTCTCGAGAACGGTTAGGTCAAGCCCGACCTCTGACGATTCCCCCTCGTTCTCCTCTGCTCTTCGTTTCACCACCTCTGCCGCGATCCCAAGATTCTTCGGTGTCTCTCACTCGTCAAAATACCATAGCTTAGCTCCACCGCCCTCGCTGTCTTCGATACTGTCCCCCTTTCGAGACATTCTATAAATATGAAAAAAAAGATATTTCTATCTTTCCGTTTCTTTTCCAACGCGTAAGTGGTTCGCGATCGGCGCGTTACGCGAAAATGGCCGGCGCCTCGAGCACCCTTAACGACGTACGTGAACTCTGAGGAGAGGGAGAGAACGATATTGCATTAATATTTTAGTAATCGAATTATGAGTCACGACCGCAGGGAAAGTAATGCTTCCTGCCGTATAACGCTTTCTAAGGACGGTCGAAATATCGCGAAATTTCATTCAACCGTTCGTTTCCCATTTAATTTCGCGTGTTAAATACGTACGTTGCCGGTACAGGCGTTAGTCGGAGAGAGAACCGATACAAAGAACCGGAAGCGGATGTGGTAACATATCAAGTCGAACTAATTCTCATGCAGCGTTAAAAGAAAAAAAATAATTGAAACATGCATAAATTCTTCGATATATACATCACCGTTCTATTTTCAAACCGGGGTGCTATTTGATTACGTGTATTTCTGTTAAAAGTAAACGATTAGCCTTGCGATTTTATCGCTTATTAACAATATTTCTATCGCTGTTCAAAGTACGATCATGATTTTTCATTCGAATTACGCGTTCCGATATTTCCTTCCTCAAATCGTTCCTCGACTGCAAAATATTTATACGGTTTTATTTACTTGCTCTTCCGTTTCGAATGAAAAAATGCGGATATCCGTTCCATATTCACACCTCAAAAAACCTCAGTTTCCGCGCACGCAACCACGCGAAATAAATTTTCTATTCCTTTTTTCTCCGTTTCTGCTGTAAATCGGATTTTTCGATTTTTCAAACGGAAAATCCCGGCGAGTACTTTTTCCACGAGTTTCCACCGAATAACCGAACACTCGAAAACATTCTTGTTTCAAAAAGCGCTTGCTGAATGAAACAAAGGTATATTCTAGTTGTTCTCGAGTTAAACCTAACCTAACAGATGAGAAAACGTAGCGAGCTAGTTATGTTTCAACGAAATGACACTAAACTCTTTGAGTTTGCGCATCACAAAGATGTTCGCGATATTCTCGATCAACGTTATCGTAAAATTCTAATGTTTCCTATTCATACGTGAAAAATATACGAACGATGCGTGATATCGCGGATCAGCGACATCTGCGAGACACATTCGTGCAAGTAACTAACGAATATAACCGTTTCACCGAAAATAATGTAACGTAACTGTGATTCATTCGAACGTATCGCTCAGAATCATGAAACAAACAATCGATTCGACGCAATACAATGGGGACGGCGTGATATATTATCTCCTCTTAATCTATCCGCACTATTAACGGTACAGAGTCATTGGAATCTTCGTAATATTAACGAATCGACAGAATACGAAGGATATGCATTACCGTTTGATCATCTGTCGAGTAAGATGCGAAAGCAGGAAAAATCAATGTTCACCGGTATTCCCCTTGAGTTTCTTTGTCGGCAACGAGACAGCCCGATCCGTAGAATATCCTTTTGCGATTTCTGATACACCTTCCAACAAAAAACACTATGTACTTGTATGCAGAGACATCGCATTATCACTTATCATAGCAATTTTCGCGTTAGAAATACGACCCGGTTCCTGACGACGCGCCTAGCAGACGACATTTTGCTTTTAACGAACGGACCCGAACTCCTTCGGGAGTCTTCGACTCGCGAGCGACACAACTGAATAATCGGGGATTCGCAACGCCGCTCTGTGGCCGCTCCACCACCCTACGCTACGCGAGTACATGCTAAACAACTTTTTCTCGCTACTTCCATACGAATTATCTCTACCTATTTCTTGTCCTGCTTTTTCCATCGTTTTTTTTTCTCTCTGTCTCACTCTTTTTACTTTCAGCGCGTCGTTCTCTTCCTTTCACATATGTTATGAAAACTATAAAATAATGCGCAAAATATACACGATCTTCGATAAAAATTAAACCGGTATATGGAAGGAAAAAGAGGAAGGAATACGAATTACAGAGTATATTTTTTCAACAGTTCTCGTGATTGGAAAAACAACCAATCCTTTGAATTAGTTATAATTAGAAATATCATATCGATGGGTTATTGAGATGTCAATAGCAATATACTGTCCATCCATTGGGCTTATTATTAAATTCTATAAAAAAACAAAAAAACATATGCTAGAATAGGTGTATTTTACATATGAATGAATGGAACGCGCCTGACATCATACCTATAACGGATGACATCAACTTTTCACCGTATGATTAGTAGAGTCTCCACAGGCATCGGCCGTTCATACGGTGGAGGACGGTAGCCTTCGCAGCCACTTGCTTCATTTGATGTCACCGCTAAATAAAGCGACTGACACGGTCGGTAAATACGAGGACGGTGTTTCGAGTAGCACCTATTCCATAATTAGATGCTTATTGTGAGATTCGTTGAAAATCAGTTTCAAAGTCCAATCTATTATAAACGATCTTATCGAGGGTTTAATAACGTGCCGGCGATTTACGAACTTGATTCAAAGATCAAAAATTTCTTCGTCTCGATGCGATAATCTCGGTCAAATTTTTCATTTCTTAATTAAAATACTGATTTTACCGAATTATCTTGGCCAGAAAGTCTTTCTTTTTGTAACTTTTCGATAACGTCTTTCTGTTGTTTAACCACATCGTTCAACTGTTGTATTTTACATTGATAGTCATGTTTCATCCGGCGCACATGAAGCTCCTGTGATTTTATACGTTTCTCTACAGAATCCACTTGCTGTTTCGTACCTTTTCGAACAATCTGAAATTATATATTATTAGCGGTTTCTTTCTTCTCGTTTTTTATTCAATTATTATTATCCTTCATATTTTATACGTACTTCTAGTTGACTCTTCAAACCTTCCACTCGGCTGGTAATGCTTCTACCGAGACGATCCATATTTGCATTTTCTTTTTCCGTTTCGCGTAAAAAAGTGAGTAATTTTTCTCTCTCTGCAACGATTCTCTCATACTCTGAAAATAATTCCTCGCAATAAACAGTTACTTTACTTAATTTCTCCTTCAAAGAATTACGTGAGACACGAGTCGAATAAACGAGAGTTTGCATGTGTTCGACTCTGCGCTGCGTTTGCCTGAAAAAAATCTAAGTATACGTTACGTATGGATAGGATACACGACCATTATATGAAAAAAATATAAATAAGTAACTTACTTTAAGCTTCTTTCAAGGTTATCAACAAGGCCCTTTAAATGATTTCTTTCGGCTATAACCATTATTAGCTGTTTCTCGTTTTCGGGTTGATTTTCCTCTATACGTTTTATATGATTGCAAAGATTGCGTCTCTCGCTTTCGTACTGATACTTTAATTCGTCCAATAACGTTTTACATTCTTCGATAGCGTTAGTATGAACGACAGTAGGCACTGTTTGATCTTCTTTACTTTTCAATTTTTCAAATTCTTTGCTCAAAACTTCGTATTTTCCCCGTAGATTGCTCAATTCAGATACCGTACTTGTATGCTCCTTCTTTAATGCTTCGTTGCATTTCAGTATTACTTCCATTTTCAGTTCGTAAGATGAACGAATATCATGCGTTTCTCTTTTCACATCTGTGGTTTCTTTTTTCAAAATATCGTTTTGTTTTTTCAAAGATGCGGTATTTTCAACCAATTTGTTAATTTCCTTTGCATACCTGTCACACTATACATTTTTTATTACAGTTATTTATACGATAATTAAACACATTTTTTATTTACTTATCCACATTGTCGATACACGTGCAATTATTTACCTCTGATTTCAATTCTTCTACTTCTTTGTGCATAATCTCATTTTCTGTAAGAATTTCTTTACATCTAGTACTAAAATCGGCCATTTCCTGTTCGTACATCTGCAAAAGCTCTTGTTTCTCTGATAAATTTTCTTCGTAAGCATTCAACAGTGGGCCCAACGCATGAAAATTAATACCTCCCCAATTCCTCGAATCATACTTTTTTCCACTGTTTTCTACACGTGCAGGAATATTTTCATGTTTTTGTTCCCCTAATTTGTCTTGATATCTCTCTAACTCGGAATTTAACTGGTAAACAATAGTCTTTAAAAGTGTTATATCTTCGCTCGATTGAACCTTTTCTGCTTCGAGCTTCTGATTATGCTTAATAAGATTAACTTTGGCTTCTTCTAACTCTTGAACCATTTGTAGCAATGCTTCGTAATGCGAATATACTTTTTTATACTCCGATTCCTTTCGCTCCAATATATCGCTTAATTTCTGGCATTCTTCTTGAATACTTTTATAACGTCTCTCCAATTTGTGATACTCGTTAGCTATTTTCAAGGTGTCCTTTGACACGTGTTTATCTCTAGTTCTGGATGAAATTATTCCTAGAATAACAAAGTACAAAATCCTGATTGTTATTTGTTTAACTAAAAAAGTGGTTGTACATCGTGTATATAATACCTGAATCGGCATCACCTTCGTCGAACAATTGCTTTTGAGGATTATTTTCTGTGTTTAACTTCCTAGTTCTTTCGTGCTCGTACCTTTTACTTTTATTTCTCAAAGCAATTTCATGTTCGTGATTGTTTACATCATTATCAGTCATATAATCCGATGAATACTTATGTAAACTATGAGATTTGGGCGCATGTTTTGTTCTTGAAATACGTCTGCGACGATAAATTGGGGTACAAGAGGTATCCTGGCTGCTTTTCGTACCTGTTGTTCTACTGCAACTATGCTATTGAGTAAACAAAAAATCTGAGGTTAGGATTAGATAAAACATTTACACGATATATTGTTTTGTTTATAAATAAAATATACAGATTTCACTATTAACAGCAATTACTTTCTTTCTTTCTCGTTCAATGTTACCGTCATAACTAGCCATCACTTTAATTTTTTCTGCAATTTAGGAAAGATAAAACTCAACGATATCATTCGGTCAAATCTATTCGAATAATTCAAAACCATGAATAAACTAAGCAACTTCACGCGATAAAAGTATCACAATTGATCTAAACAAAACATATACAAATGCATATCACGTAAGTATATCGATGTGTATTTTTATTAATATTCCAGTTTGTATTCCATCCATTGCTATAGCAACTGTTCAATGTTCTGGATTTTCTCACTAGATGGCGTTTGAATCAATTTTACTGCCTCCATGTTTAATGTTTGTCTACTTATCTGTTAAGATAATTTGAAAGTAATTAAAAAGATTAAAAAAGAATTAGCTCCAGTCCTATCACTTTTCACAATCGAGAATTCTAGGAAAGAATTATATTGCTCCAACGATAACTTTCTTTGATTTAACTGTTTCATTGTATCGCGTATTACACGCGAAATAAAGATTTGAATATTTACGTTATACGATGTAAAACAATTTATTAAAATATGCAAATATATGTCGCTGTTCGAGTTTAATGTCTTTCCTTCGTGGCAAGTTCAAAAGTAATTATTATTGTCGATATTTTGCGACTTAATTGCAGCAATTAATGTTTGATATCTAACGTCCTCGAATACTTGACGTCTACATTTAGGCTAATTAAAAAAAAATGAAAAAATAATAATACTAATATAGAAAGTTACAAGGGAAATGTTTTTCGTTAAATAGCTTTTTCCTCCTGCAATATTGACATTATCAACACTTCAACGTCTACCTATAATTTTATGAAAATCGTTATTCTTTATACTGATATTAAAAAAAAAAAAAAAAAAAAAAAAAAAAAAAAAATTTGCGACCAGTTTTACATGTATTCTTCTAGTCACACATACTCTATTGGGAGAGAAATAGGGGAGTATGATTTATATTTTCCAATAAAAGCACGAAAGTTTGTTTCGTAACGTTAATTTCTTGCACGACGAATTGTTAATTGGCATAATAAATTTTTATATAACTGCCTCCAGTAATATATCAATTTCACACGATAAACATTTACATAATTTTCATATGAATTAAGAAATATATGTAATCCTAAAAATCTCACGTAACAAATTGATCTTTATCGATATATCGATATATCGGTATCGGTATAATTTCCGGTTAAGACTA
>NW_027470886.1:0-31567 GCF_051020765.1 Lasioglossum baleicum | reverse complement strand
ACCTCGATTTTCACTTCGGACCGTGGATCGTGCCAGCTAACGATCTTCTTCCCTGATCGCTGACCGCCGCAGTTACGGTCTTCGATCCGCCAGCGATGCCATTTCCGCGATAGGCACTCGCGCAATCGCGTTTTAAACGCCTTTTATAATTTCTCAACCCTGTCGCAACCGAGTGGAAATCTCGATTTTCGCTTCGGACCGTGGATCACGTTTCGCGAACCATCTTCTGTCCTGATCGCAGCCGCGATTTTCGAGCGAAGAAGCCATTTCCTCGGCGCAGGGTGACGTGATCGCGTTTAAACAACCTTTATAATTTCGCAACGCGGTGGCAAATACGTAGAAACCGCGATTTTCACCTCGAACCACGAATCCTATCCGCGAACCATCTTCTTTCATTCTCCAATCGCGAGCAATGCCATTTCCGCGTTTGCGAATCGCGCGATCGCGTTTAAAACGCACTTCATAATTTCGCAATCCGGTCACAACCGAGTGGAAACCTCGATTTTCACTTGGAAACCGTGGATCACGACGTCCGCGAACCATCTTCTGTCCCGATCGTAGCCGCTATTTTCGAGCGAAGCCATTTCCCGCGTTGACCAATCGCGCGATCGCGTTTAAACGCCTTTTATAATTTCGTGACCCGGTCACAACCGAGCGGAAACCCCGATTTTCACTTGGAACCGTGGATCACGATGTCCGCGAACCATCTTCTGTCCCGATTTTCGACCAAAGCCATTTCCTCGACGCGGAGTGGCGTGATCGCGGCGCAATTTCGCGAGCGGTGGCGCGCGCGCGCCGCGGAGAACCACGGAGCGTGTAGAGGTGAACGCGAGAGCGGAAAAAGGGTAGGAGAAAGAGCGATGGGTCGATATCGATTTTCTCCACAGCTGGAAAACCGGGCTCGCGTGCGCGAACGAATCTAATTTCCATGCAACCGGCCTGACCGGCGCGCGGCCGTGTTTGTCCTATTATGTTTGCGAATTATCTGTCGCGATAGCGTCAGGATTTTCGGGTCGCCGTGGAAGTCTCCGCGTATCGCGCCTTCCCCAACGGTTATCTCCATTTGTCCCCGCTCCGCGGGTTTATCTCCGATTCCGGCGTCTACCGCACCTTTTTTCCAATTGCCAATTAACTTGATCGTCGCCCCGGATAAACCGCCCGGCTCTCCCGTTCCACTGTGTTTAACTAATCGCCCTGTATTTTCCTCTGTTTCAGGTAAGTGTCCAGCTGTTACCACTACTCTGCGTACCGTGAGTCACGCCATTCTCTTTCACCTCAAACAGTTCGATTTTCCCCTGTCGATTTCGAATTTTCGCCATCGCTAGATCTCATCGCGAAGCACACGTATTCGCGAGACACTTCTCTTCGCGAGAGGTGGTACACGGAGCTTCGAGTCCAGCCGGAACTGGAGGATGTTCTATCAAGTACACGATAGATCCTAGCAGACGTTGAGTCACTCGGTTCGAAGCACGAGTCCCGAGATCAATAAGTTATCGCGAATTACGCGAGATTTGGGTCAAAGTCTCGCGTTGTTTTCTTTAACCACTCTAGACATCTCTTTCACGCGGGTATCCAGATACCAGACGGGTGTTTGCCGTTTAACGAAAGATGAAACGACTAGTCACCGACGTAGATACCGATCTGCGAACTCCAGATCCGATCAGTTTCGCGATAACGCGAAATCGGTTCGCTCCTGCCGAAAAACGCATAGATAACAACCGGCAAACACTCGGATAACGCTGTTTGCCGGGGCCCCTAATCTGTCATTCGATCGAGCGTGTTTACCCGCAAGAAGGGCCTGGAAACGTCTCATAAAACCGTCTCTGGAGGCGGAGAGAGCCTGTCGGTCGTTCGCGAAAGTTGGTTACGCGATGGGAACTCGATTTTTCTGCAGGTTAAACTCGTTAAAAGTTAATTCGCGGAGCAAATGGCGCGGGATCGATCGGAGAGCCAGTCGATGCATCCCCGGTCCGTTTTGCTTCGCAGCCGGGAAAATTCGCCGGAGCGGCGGCGAGGAGGTGGCGAATTCGCGGATGCAGCGGGAGATTGAATAATTCAGGAAGGAATAGGCGAAAGAGGGGGCAACCGGGACCGGCGAGTTAGGCGAATACGCCGCGCCGGTCCTTAACCGGTCGCGCGTTTCCTGCGGGATAATTTGAAATTGAAATTTTTCCCGCCGTCCGCGTCGGGGGGCAAGGGGGACGGCTGATAGTAGCTGGCGTGTTAGACCTCGCGCGATCGAAACTTCCGAGCAGGCTCGTAATTGGATTTTAAATAGAAATTTGCGGAGAGCGACTGTAAGGAGAGTCGTAAAGCTCTCTCTCTCTCTCTCTCTCTCTCTCTCGATCATAAATGGAATTTAAAAACGACCGCCGCATTAACTCGCGAGAATGCATTCTCTGGCGTTTTCGCGCCGGTTCGAGCGATGGTGTGCAGCTCGCATTAGGTACCGGTACCTAATTGCTCGGTGTCGCGGGGAATCGTGACATGGCGTGCCATGGTGGAGTAAATTTTTGAAACGGCCGCCCGTTATTCCGGTCACGATCCACCGGGGCAATAATATGCGCGGCCGAATCGTGTGTGCAATTCCAACGCGCCTGTGATAATTATTTAAATACATAATCCCGACCGGCGGCAATCCATTAATACCGTAATGAAGATGACAAGTATCGCTCTCGGTCATTAGTCGCTCGTTAATTTATACGCATTTTTACAACGATTGCCGCAACGTTGCTACAAATCGATACTTAATAGCGGTAGCGTTTCGTAGACGTTTGCTACCTTGCATCCTGGTCATCAATCACGCTCGATAATTACTCGGTGGGGGGAGAGAGAGAGAGAAAAAAAAGAGTCACTTATTAATCTTCCTACCATTCGAAAGCCGCGTCCGCGATCGATGGTCGACATTCCCTCGTCCGTTTCGATCCAATTCCGTTTTAATCGATCTCGTTCTAATCGACAATTAGACCCCGGTGGTACACCGAACGCGGCGACGTCTGGAAAATCAGCTCGCTCGATAATCGACGATTAATCAAATTACCTGGCCCAACTCGCGCGTCAAAAAAATAACCGCGATCGTGGAAACCGACGATTAATCGAACAACCTGATCGAACTGTAGCAAAAAGCACAGCAACGGTTCGAAAGATCAATGATCGAATTACCCGATCGAACTCGCGTTGCGAAAAATACCCTCGGTTGAGGAAAATCGACGATCAATCGGATCGAAGTGTCGCACGAGGAAAGGCAGCAAAAAAGATCAACGATTAGAGGATGAAAAATTTGCGAATCGAGAATGAGTCGAATTCGCGGATGAGAGGATAAATCGGTTGTTCGATAATCGGAGATGAATGAAACGAATGAATCGAGCTCCACGCGTGTTTTAATTGCGAGCCAGTCGCCACGGGACCCCGCTCCTGCGCGATTAATAATTATGGAGCCTGCATTAATATTAGATTGCGACCCTAGCGCGACTTCAAAGACGAGGCCTGCACTCTGCGAGTGCTGCTCGCACTTTCGGCGCGACGTCGTCAAACAGAAACACTTAGGCGAGGCAAGAGTACAAAGCGGCGTCCTCCTCGTCGCCGTTGCCACGCTCTGCTAGGAATGTCAATTATTCTCGAATGGAATTTCCACCCTCGACGGATGCCCGTACCTCGTCGCTGGCATGCTTGCCGAGTGAAAGATCCGTTAAATTTGTTGTGCACTGTCTACCGGCTGCCTCGTGATCCCTCTCCTCTCTAGACGCTTCGTTTCTCTTTCCAGTCGCGTGGAGTGGTCTTGAAATTTTCGACTTGGAAATATCGAGTCGCTGTTTTTCCCTTTTCCTCGCCTACTTTCGCGTTTCGCGGCGAACGGGGTCGGGGTACGCCTTCCAACGGTGGTCGTACCCGTCGCGTGATTAAGGGTCTTTCTCGCGAAAAGAATTCGCGAGAAAGTAATCCATGCATCGATTGCGGCGTTTTTTTCATCGCGAAAATCGTGGCTCGTGATATCGAAAAAAAGGAAAATAATCAGTAATCTTGTATAGATTTGTTCGCTGTTTACGAAGTTGTTTCAACGCGGAACAGTTACGCGAACACGGCTACATCGTCGACGCGATTTAGATTTGAAACACGGGGAAATTTATCGAGACAGGCGACGAACTGTATTAATTCGTATCGTATCGATTATCGCGCATCCGACGAGATTTTTGAATTTTCTACAAAAGCAGCGTGGCAATTGCGCTGTTTTGAATTAAAACATCGCGTTTCGAGGAAATGTTTGATCCTATTTCGGTAAATAAAAATTTCAAAAGTCGCAGCACGGAGAAAATAGATTGACATACACGATAGATGATAAATTGGGCGACGCGCGTGCCAAATTCCGCGGAAATTGTTCGGCAATCGACAGTGTTATCGCGTCGACAGTTCTCAAAAATCGCGTTTCGAGTGTCGCGCCAAAATTCCGCTATTTTCCGAAACACTTTTCCCGTTATTTCGCCCTCGATTACCGTAACCGTTCGCTGAACCGGCGATAAAGAGACACTCGCAAATGTTTGGCCGATTTTCCTAAAAATAATTCCCTCCTTAATGGCTTAATTAGCTTTTCATTGCGCTTCCCGATGATTCCTTTTTCCTTTTCCCCTGTTTATTATACCGGAAGAGCTACATTTGCGCAGCTCGCGTTGCGCCATTACGGCGGCCGCGAAAAAATCCTCGCGAATTGGAGTCTGCTCGGCCGATCTCGCGGTGGAAATATAAAATTTCGCGTGGAAACACTCGGTAGGAGTGGATTGTCCGTTGGCGAAAAAGCGTTGGGATAACGGGGCGAAATGCCGGTGGGCAGGTTAATGCCGCGGATCGTTTATTATCGCGGCAGCGGCGTAGTAAGTTTAATTGCCCCGGCGGATGGGCAACGCGTATCGAGTGCTCGAAACGATCGGCCGATCGATTTTTAATTATCCCGTCATAATTATCCCGCGATTGCTCGAGAGATCGGCATACACGCGCGCGCGGGAGGTGTGCTCTTTAACGAGGAAAAGGATACCCGGCCGCGGCTGTTTCCGCGAGAATTAACAATCCAATCGTAACGCAATTACGCCGCGAGAAAATTAAACAGATTAACGTAATACGCACCGCTGTGTTTGCGACATTGTCTCGGATTCTCGGTGAAGAGAGGAGTGGAGGAGAGACGAAACGGAAGCTTAACGGGCGGATTAAAAATTATCGCCTCTGGCGATAACGATATTGCCCCGAAATGTTTGCTCACGGAGATGACATTCTGAAACCGCGTTCTTCAATTTATCTTTGTAATTCGTGTATCCCTTGGGAAAGAAGCAGATAAGCGGAATACAACGGTGGGAATGTCTGTAATATATATGAAATTTTTTAATTTCGCGTTTAAAAATCATCGTAGGCTAGTTTCGAAAATTTTACCGCGGTCTCGCTTTAGAAATTTCTATTCTAGACGGATTTGCTGTGTCTGAATCATGGATGTGTCCAATCTGTAGCCCGGGGATCAAACAAAATTGTAATATAAATAAAATTATTCTATTTATTTCATTCTCTCTTCGAATATCTCGCTGAATATCTGAATCATGGATGTCTAACACACGACCCAATTTTACGCTACTATTTTTACAATAAAAAAAAGTTTTATCGTTAGATATATTTTGTTTGACCTAAAACCACTGGTCTCTTTTCCATATGACCCAGGGATACCGAAAGGTTGGAACCCCTGATCCAAATGTCAAATAAGTGTGGGGAAATAAATAAAAAATTAATAATCGCGCGGTATCTCGATAAAATTTAGGAGATATTCTGTCTGAAACTGTCGTTTATCTCGACTAACTCGGGAAATCAAGGGACTCGCGATTTTGACGACTCGGCTGTGAAAATTTCGAGGTTTATACGGAGGAATCGGGGACTTTATTCAGAACGGAAAGGAATCCCATGGCTTTTCCGCGTGTATTCATCCGGAGTCGTTTGGAACTCGCAATTAAGGGCCGGTGATTAAGGCCGATTCCCGTTCAAGTGGCGACAATGAAACAATAACGCCTTCCCCGCGATAACCTCTCCTCTCGGTCCGCCATCATCGTTATCATCCATTGTCATTACCGTGACGGTTCTGGCCGTGCCAGCTCGCGATCCCACGTGAGATTCATTATCCAATCTGTCGCGAATGCGGCTGTGACACAGTTCGCGGCGTTTCTCGAAAGTCTCCTCACGGTTATGTACGCGTTTCGAATTGCTGTACACAGCTTGACCGACGTAATGGCGCTTCCGGTGTTGCGCCGCGGCGCACGGTCGTTGGTCCCGTGGCTTTCGGCAACCGTGTTCTCGAAACGTCTTAGACGATCTTGGTATTTCGAATCAAGTCTCCGAAGCTGCTAACGAGTTTAGACGCGTACACACAGCCGTTTCGCGGAGAAATTACGAGAACGGTGGGATTAGATCGGCGGCAAATACTTGTTCGCGTTCCATGAGAATCTGTGCGAAAGTATATTTCGATTGAATCACTGAACTATGATCTGTCGAGTGATCGACAGACGAAGAAATAAAATGGAAACAGAGGGATCAAAGTAAAAACGTCGAAAATTAAAATTAAATTAAAAATTAAAAAGGAACCACCATTAGCTTAAATTTCAAATTATTAGGAAATTATCGGAAATTTATTTTACGAAGTTTTGACCAAGAAACGTTTAGAAAATCATTATCGGCTTGCCATGAAATTTCGTACGCGAAGAGCGTTAAAATTAAATTGTTTCGGAATTATTACGCGCGTCCTGTAAGATCTCTCACAGGGGATGTTGGTGTTTGAAAATATAAATTTAGCAGAAACTCGTTAGAACCTTGCAAGTTGAGCGGTTTTCAGTCGATTACGTATGCGAGCTCGCGATAGGGAAAGTTCTGCTTTATTTATTTACATTATGGATTAATTGCCTCGCATTATCGGGTAATTTAATTAGGCGCATAGGTAAGGCATCGCCTAGGAAAGTGATGGTTACATCATTCGTAGCATCGCGAGAGACGCGCGCGGTCATTCTCAAAGAATTCAGCGAATGAAATTCTATGTTCTCTTCCGCACGGTCTTGCGAAATTTCGTACCAGGGGACACTTCGAGGTGTGCAAGTACGAATTTAACGAGAATTCGTTAACACTTTCCAAATTATCTCGTCTTTGCCCGATTACGTATGCGAGCTCGCGATGGGGTAAACTTTCGTTTGTTTATTCGCATTTTAAGCCTTGTTTATTCGCATTATCGATCAATTGCTTTGCATTATCGGGCAATTTAATTACGCGCATACGTAATACGCCGTCTAGAAAGCGACTGCACCGAAGTCGTTGATGGACACAATTAGGAAATTGCGAAATCCACGTTGCAATGAACTCTTGCGAAATTTTATGCGAGAAATCTCTCTCCCGTGTTACGTAATTTAATTATACGTGCAGATATTTTGTCCGCGACATTTCCCTCGGAGTATTTCATTCGAAAACGAAGGAAAATTGTTCGGAAGAAGAACGATTTTTTAATTTTTAAATTCAAATCCTAATTTTATCAAATTCTTAAAAATTCCACGTATTCTTTGAAGTAAAATCTTGACGTCAAATGCGAGACGCTCTAAATTTGGCAGTGAATAGATCGAAAGGTATAATACTTGTATCAAGTATGCCATTTATCGAGCAATAATCTATTTCTCCGATTCGCATCGACGTTTCAATTAAAATATCGGGTTATTTCGGTAACTGTTGATGGAGGATAACGGGGATTGGTAGGTATGGGAATTTCTTTGTCTTCCTCGTGGCCCGATACCCTACCTGAACGTTTCTTTAGGCCGTTGCCAGTCTGGCGAGCGTTGTTCCCCGCGAAATCTGACCTGCGTTCCCTGCACGGGCTCCAGGTATCGGCGTGACCTGGAATTAAGCGGTTCCACGCGAAGAAACCCGTTCATCAGGGCGTCCCTTTGGGCTGGGCCTCTCCTCTGTGAGAAAACCCGGTCGACCGGCGCAGGGTAGAGCCACGAAATTCTTGGACCGCGAAACCGCTGCTCGTAAAAGTCGGAAAGGAACCGGGCCCCGGAACACCTGGAGACTTTTCGCTCGCGTATCGGGGGAAAAAAAACAACATTTCTGATTAGCCTGATTGTTTGGAGGGAGAAGGAGGATAGGTCAATTGCTAGGGACGATAGGGAAGTGTGTGATTGCCAACGGACGCCAATTAAACTAATTGCTACTATCTGATTGGAAATTATGGTGAATATCAGAGTCCGTGATTGCCTCTAAAATGATACGTTTGTTTTGTGTTCGCTGGAATAATAGGAAGATCGTTATCGATAATTATTATTCAGCAACCAGTAAACTAAATAGAGCGTCTCTAATTTCCGATTGTCATTTCGGTAGCATAAGAATTCTTAGGAATAGGACGAATTTCGTCACGAATTTTCGCACGGAATGGAAAAATTTGCAATCCAGTGTGATCTGATTTAGAAACGAGTAATGGAGGGTTCTTAAATTTTTATTGTCGTTTCGATAACATAAAAGTTCCTAGATCCTCGTCGAGCTTTGTCGATAGGATGAATTTTCGCGAGGGAAAGAAAGATTTCGGAGACGAGCGTGGCAGCGTAGACTTAACGAAAAATCGAGGTATAAAAGCAGGTCGAAAGCCAGGAGAGTACGTCGCGACGTCCTGATTCCTGCTCGTACCTCGCTATTTATGCATCCTCCAATCGAATCTACGAACGAGAAATAATTTATTTCCGTGCACCCGGCTAACGTCCTGTTAAAACGTTCTGTTCCCCGGCAGAATGTTGCTCGATACACGTCATTGTGCCTCGATGCTTTGGTCGCAGCGCAGCTGCAGCTGCATCGATGTTCCCTTATCTTGCTTATATTGTTCCTGCTCTTCGGGATCTCTTGATGTTCGCTCGCAGATATTCCCCGTTGTGTTCGTTGGTAAATTTACATTTAACTCTTGGTCCACTGAAAATGGTCCTAGGCTTCTCGTCCTTGTCTCCACGGTTCCCCATTGTTCGCTATTGGCTAGATAAGAAGCAGAAACATGGATTTATTTTCCACTATTACACCTAGTAACCGAATAAAACAGGCTCACGAACGAAACGTTAACCAGTTCTACCGGTGGAAATTTTTCTTCCGAGTACATCGTAACACGGCGTTACCTGTGAAATTATGTCGTCGCGATATTCGTATAACATTACGAAACTCCGTTTCCGCATAAAAAAAGAAAAATCGAAGAATGGTTACGTGATTCGAAAATCGATCTCGTTCGATTCGATCCTGATGGAGAAAGGGAGGGTCCTCACTGGCGTCGCAAGGTAGAATTCTGTAATTCTCCTTACTACCACCACGGAAACCATAAGATCTCCGTTAAAATGAAACAAAACATATCGACACTAGGTTTACGGAAGTTTTTGCATACCTATTTAATTACAAAAGCGATATAAGCGAATTAAATCCGTTAATATCGGTGAAATCGGTGGATTCCGGTGAACGTACCGTTGCAAGAAGGGAAAAAAGGAGAGGAACGGGTAAAAATGGTAAAAACGACGGAGAAGACGTCGGTGGCCGGTTGCGTTGGATTCGGTGCAGGTGGACAAAGGGTGTTCATTGGCGTGGCAGGAAAGAACCGCGCATCGTTTGATTCAAAGCGACGGTCTGAGGCGGGGATCGAGGAGGAGCCATTGTCGAGCAGGCTCCAGCAATACCTTTTCGTTCCTTCGGTCGACCTACTATTATCTAGACTTCTCGGCGGCGGCTTGCAACCCCGAAATAGCCTAGGCCCGCTAATAAATGGTGTTCGCCGAGACCGTGCGGCGAACTTCCAGACGCGACTTCGTCTCCGCTCCGCTCTGAAAATAATACGCCAAGCGTTCCGCCCGCTGCCTCTTACGGTCTCCAGCCATTCCGCGAAAACCCTAGTTTTCTGCCACTTCGAGCCAATTAATCGCGATCGAACCCGTCCGATCCGCCAGCGAGCTGGATTCTCTCTTCTAACTTCTTAATTGCGGAGGAAAGAGTTGGTTCCAGGTGATTCGTGCTACTTTATCGGTCTAGATCTGTATTTCTGTTTCTTTGAGCGTTACAGGATAGAATTTTTTGATTTTGGTAGTAGTGGTTTGGTAGTTGTAGATAGTAATAGCGTGCTAATTGTGGTAATTGCAAAGGCAACTTCTCGGTTTATCTTTGATTTTATCAGCTTCGTGTCTAAATTCTTCAACGCTAGAACTACCGATTTGTTTTTGATAATCGCAAAGAGATTTCAATTCTGGAACCAATCGTTTCAAAAATCTAATATCGAATAGATATTATTAATATTATAAATATTCTCTGTTGTTATCGAAATTTAAACTCGCGCCTTATGAAAACGTTGGAATTGGATGTGGATGCATGATTAATTCGGATCCTATTTGGGAAACGGAGAGGAGGGAAAAGAAAAGGGAACGGATGATTTCAATTACGGTTTCGACCGCTGCCTAACGACTCCATTACCGAAAATTTCTCAAGGAATCGAAGGCGTTTCAGCTGCAAATCGTGTTACCGATCCATCAAAGTCGGTTCTAATGAAAAACGATCGACTTAAGAGAAACGTTCCGGGCCCGAGCGAACACAGAAGGTCCATTAGTTAAAGGAGGTTCGTTTTCGCGATAATCGATACGATTTTCCCGTGGCGCGAGGGGAAAACAGGTCGAATCCCCGTTTCTTTGCGTTCATCGCATCTGCCGGTGGGAACCAGTCGGTCAGGATATCAAGAGGAGAAACGAGTACAGAGACGAATCCCGTGTGTCGAAAAAAGGGGGACGAAACCGCGTGGCCTCTATGGGGCCCCATCGCCTGCGTGTTCCCTCTGTCTCGAACTCGACCGCGAATCACGAAACCTTCCTTCCATTTCGACAGGGGTGTCTTCATCCGCCTTTCACAAACCTGCCCGACCATTCTTCTTTCCACCTCAAAATGTACTTCGTTCGAAAGTATTCTTCGTGCTTTCTCCCAGCAATTTTTATTTCTCACGTACGTCGAGATCCTTTCTTCGCCGACTTCTGTCCAGGAAATCGAACCTCGACGTTTCCTCGTAAACGGACATAATTATTTTCCAGAAAGGTAAACTATCCTGCGATTCAACGATCAGCTTTTATTTCTAGAATGTAAAATTTTCTTTAGATTGTTGCTATTTTCTACTCGTTTAAGATATCCCTAGAGAATATTACAAAGAAACGTCGAAAGAGAGGAGCGAATCGGGTTTAATTTTAACTCCCGAGAAACCGCGTTACCGGTGTCCGATGCGTGTGTTAATATTATCAAAGCAAAAGGAGATATTGTGTAAAGGGAAGGTCCGGTGGTGTACACGCGGATCTCTGTTCTTCGTCAGTGGTCGGTATTTCTGGTTCACCCGTTGCGTGACTCACGATCGAATCGCGGACTTTCTATAACGGCCTGCCCGTATAAATATGCGTGCTCGCGGAATCGGAATAACCGTGTTGTTAACAACGCGTCGTACACGGCACGCGTACGTGTGTATAATCCATTTTTAGGATGCGATTGCACGAGGAAGCGCAACGTTTACAGGGCCATAAATTATTATCGGCGGATCGATCGGTAATTATCGCGCAAGGGTGAATTAAAGGCTCGTTTCGGCCGCCTCCCCCCGCGAAATTCGACTCGGCAATTAGACAATTACGCGAAGCGACACCGCGGGAAAACGAACGTGCAATTTTATCGGGGGCCCGCTTGGAAAAAAATATCGCGACGATCAGGAAACGTTGCGTCGCGCAGGGGTTGCTCAACGTCGCTTAATTACCGCCGTTTTATTAGACGGTGTTCCGCGAAACGAGAGAGCCTGGCAGATTCGTGGCTTCGTAATTTGCGATAATTACTTGGCAATTTGAAGTAATTGCGAGAGTGGCTCGCGCGGCGGCTGTAGAGGAGGGCCAGCCTCCAGGTGGAAAATCCGATGGAATACGAGAGTATTTAATCTTCCCGAACACGTCGTGTCTTCGAAAAATATCCCCGGTATTTCCTTCCTTCAGTTGCCCACGAAATTTTTCCCCAATTTCGAAACAGGCGAATCGATAATTTACCAAGTGAAAAAGCCGCTGGAATACGGGAGAGTATTTAATCTTCTCGAACACGCCGTGTCTTCTGAAAATATCCATGGTATTTCGTTCGTTGATTAGTCCGCGAAATTTTTCGCCAATTTCGAAACAGGCGAATCGATAATTTACCAGGTGGAAAATCCGATGGAATACGGGAGAGTATTTAATCTTCCCGAACACGCCGTGTCTTCGAAAAATATCCCCGGTATTTCATTCGTTTCTATGGGAAAATTCAATTCGCTAATTTCGCGAAATTTGTCAAAAATCTGGAAACCGCACAGGTGTAGTGACAAAGTGCCGACCGAGCCTCTCGAATGCTTCGAGGCATCCCAGAGGCTGTGTATCTCGAGGAAAATTCAATTTGTCGAGGATCCCTCGAAATTTTTGGGAAATTCGGAAACCGCGCAGGTGAACGGAGAATGTACCAAGAATCTCGAGTATCCTGCATTCCCCAAGTTTTAAACTACTCTCGACCCGTGTTCGCTGGAAGTTTCGAGACACCGTCGTGTTCGATCATCGCCCTAATTACCGTCCCTACATTTTCTCCAATTCAAAACATCACACGCTCTTCGGAGTCGAATTTTCTTCGACTTTCTGCGTCTCTTGCTATCTCTAAACCTCTCTGCTCTCTCGGAAGCTCTTTTTCGGTATCTTTGCTCCTTCGAAGCGTAATTTCTCGAGCACCCGTTAGACAGGGCCGTGACTACCGGTTCTCATGACAGTCGGTCGGACGTAAATACTCGCGCGTGGAGATTCGTACACACAGGGAAGGATTAGCCGAGACCTGAAAGGTTCATTGATAAAGGCGTGTTTCGTGCAAACATCGTTCTCTCTTATCTCGGAGAGAGGAACCGCGGGAGAGAGGGTGGAGCGAAGGCGCGGTCATGGACGAATGGGAACATGGAATTGAAAATTGCCGGGCTGTCGAGTCGTCTCTGATAAGGACACCGTGGCCCCGTGCCAAAAACCACGCCGTATCTCGCGCGAAACACCGCGATCGAGCGGACAGAAGAGGGTTCTCGCGAGAGAGTCCATCGTCGATCAGGCACTCTCCTCTCGGCTCTGCTCCGGACGTGCGAAATCCGCTCGGTGGATCTGCTGCAAATTCCGCGATTTTCTGCGCCCGATGAGTTTGGAATATTCAAATGAATATCTGAATCGCTGTGAAGAATTTAAGATATTAAAAAGAATCTGTGGAACACGGACTCGGCTTCAACTTGTAACAGATTCGAAGCATTACGCGAAATTGTAAATGCTCCTTGGTGTTTTAGTCTTGAGATGAAAATAATCGCAATATTATGCTAAATTATCGAAAGGAGGCAATAACCTACCTTTTATTCCTTAATACCTGGATCATTTATTGCCTCTCAAGAAATCGTAAATATCTGATAAAAAGAAAGAGAATCTTCCATTTCGATACAAAAACGAATTAACAACGTGGAAAAGATATTTATCTTAGATAGATACCAAAGCGTGTGAATTTAATATCCTCGGCATGTTCGTAATTAAATTTTCACCTAAAGTCTGCGATTTAGATAAGAAATTCGGTTTCATATCGGTATATAAATTAATTTCACGCGAATCTCTGCACTTTCTACTCCTTTACTCTTCAAAACCTGATCATACTCGCGTACCCCACGAATATACACGTACGCTTCTGCAATTTGTCGTTTCAAAACACGTACGCTCGAAGAATCGGGGTTTTTTCAAACCCGCCGCGCTTTCTAGTCGTGTCTAAACAGCCGTCACGTGCACGGGTTACACGTGAACCCACGGCAGGTTGTAGGAACGAAATTTCTACGAGCTAATTCCCGTGAAAAGTCAGCCGAGCGAAAGGAAGAAGCGAGAACGTTTGGCAAAGTGGTAATTCCTCTCGGCGCGTCACGCGTTCAGCAAGCAAAAGCCATCAGCGACTCGAACGCTCGGCCTAATCCCGGTAATCCGGAGCAGCTCGTTAAATTAGGCTTAAGTATACCCGGGGAAATCTTTTTCATTAACGATCGCGCAACTTTTTGCGCAAGCCTGTTACGAGCGCGGCCATAAAGCTGAAACCGCGCGGTTATGGGCGTTTTCTCGCGCGAACCGATACGCCGTTTGGCCGGATGCCAGAGGGAATGACTGTGGAAAGCCATGGCGAGGACGTGTTCGCGGTTGATCGTTTGTTTGCCGTGAAAAATTTCGCTCGGCGACGCTCGTTTCCCGAACTTACACCTCGCAGAACGATCTCTTTGCCCCGGGAACGCGTCGGTGAAAAAACAATGGCTCTGGGAGAATTAGGCGGATCTACCGGACGTTCTCGTGCCGTTTTCTACGCGATACATTCGCGTTTTTGTGTACGTAAAAATAAACGAAGAAAAAGCAGCAGAAGAAGATGAAGTGAAAACTTCATGGACCGAGTGGAAGGAGTCTACGTTGAGCGACGCGATAGGATTATTTAGGTCGTGGTGCAGAGGTCTAGCGTCGATATTTTATCGCGATATTTCTCCTATCGATATTAGCAATTCGTTATTAGTTTCAGCGTCGTACTTTAGAAGAATTATCGTCGGGATATATAGGCTGGAAAACCGTCTGCTTTCGAGTCGTATAATACCGTGATCCGCGTGTGTCGAGGAACTCAGCGTTTAGAAGCGAACATACTAATGAACCAGCCAGAGACATCCTGAACGAGAATAATATTTTTGTCCCAAATGCCTGCAGCCAGATGCACAGAAGCAGTTGGAAAACAGCTAGGCAGGAAGGTCTCGGTAAATCTCTCGAAATCTCGCTGGATCTCGGGCAAATCCCAGCAGATCTGGGTAGATCTCAATAAATCTGTTGATCGTTCCACTTTCCCGTTCCTCCGGCCTCTCTCTTTCTCTCTTACTCTCTGTACTCAGCACCCATCCCCACTGAATTCACCTCGCCACTCGGGTACTCCGAAAATATAACGACGCAAAAATCCTCCATCGACCTTCCCCG
The DNA here is from genome assembly GCF_051020765.1 of Lasioglossum baleicum. Classification (NCBI taxonomy): domain Eukaryota; kingdom Metazoa; phylum Arthropoda; class Insecta; order Hymenoptera; family Halictidae; genus Lasioglossum; species Lasioglossum baleicum. The sequence goes on along the minus strand of NW_027470886.1, from coordinate 16,523 downwards.
GTTTCCTCTTCGATCTCCCGTTCCAATCGTCGATCGTCGAGTCTCGATTTATCGAACAGACACACGCGACTGCGAACAAGGTTGCACAACCGCATTTCCTCCGATAATATCTCCGAAAGATCGCTTATCGATCTCGCTCGATCCGTCGTCCTCTCGATCTTCGTGCGCGAATCGCTCGATTTATCCCGTCTTGATACTCTTGTTTACTCCGAACAGGATTACAGCAGCGTACGATCCGAAACGATGGATAGAACGATCGGAAAATCCCTTCTGGATCTTTAACGCGCGCGGTCGATCTTCGCTGCTGGATTTATCGAATCGGGGTCCGGTTGTTTACTCGGAGCAAAGCTGCAGAAGCGTGTTTTCGCCGACTGTCGCGGCTTTTTGCCGTTTCCAGATAACGTCCGCGTTCCGTTGGCAATATACACGGACCGATCGCTGGCGAGAGCTGGCCCGTAAACACGAAGAAAAATGTCTTCTCGTGCCCCCCTCGTGCCTCGGAAGACTTTCGCGGACGGGGAACAGGCAGAAATAGCCAGGCTATTCCCGTTCCGGGGAAGCTGCGCCCGAGGAGGACTCGTTTCTACTCCCGAGCCGGTTGGACCACGGCCAAATTGAGTTTTCCAGCGGCGAACACCCGCCAGAAGCGTGTGCGAGGCTCGCACGCGCGCCTCGACCGCGCGCGCCGCCCTCCCGGGTCATTAAGATCGCGATAATTAAGGTTATCAGCTAAGACGGGTTATTCACTCTGTCTTTCGCTTCTGTGTTCTCCTCGGGCGCGCGAGAAAGTTCCCGTGGACCTCGTTGATGGGTCTCGCGAGGAATTCCGAGAGGAAAGGCGGAATTCGAACGCGCGTTCGCTCGCTTCCGAGAACAGCGAAGCATTATTTGGAGCAGTATCGCGAGGAATCGATAGAACGGCAGGGAACTGGCGAATCGCAAAGGAAATGTCTCGATCGAGACGATCGTTTTCCGCGATCGTAGAATTTTATCGTTCCGTTTCGAACGCGACGCGGATTTTCGCTATTCGCACGTCAGACAACCGGTTCAACAGAGAACCTCGTCCCCTCTATCGACGTGTCTATCCTAACTGGATATACGACTGCAAGTCCGATAGTTCTCCAGAGTGCTAGGAGTATTTTTAATTTTCTCTCTGTTTACAAAATCTCTGATAATTCGATAAGCCGCTCCGATATCTCGGTTCGGTTGCTCGAGTGTGTTTATCGAGAGCACTTGGAATTCCTTCGAACAGAGCATCGCAAATACGTTCTCGCTTATCATTCAGGGATCAGTCGCGCGATTAATGTAAATAACACGTACGCTCCGTTCCATTGACAGATCGCTTTGCCATATCTTTTTTAATCAACCTTCGCTTTTTCTCCTGTTTTTCCTTCTGCTCCTTCGTAACGTATCTTACGTCCTTCGCCTTGTCGCGTTTGGATGAAAAAGAAGCAGAACTTTCTCCGATATTCTCAGAGACGCGAAGAAATTAAGCTCGGTGTAGAAAAATTGATGGAACTTCTTCCGCTTCGTCTCGTAACTTACATCCTTCGTCTTGTCCCGTTTGGATGAAAACGAAGCAGAACTTTCCCCGATATTCTCACAGGCGTGGAGAAATTAAGGACGGTGTAGAAAAATTGGTCTGGAGTGCGGATTAATCTTGACGGGTGGGCCCCCGGGTCCCATCGGAAGGAAAACAATCGCGGGAACATGTGGCGGACAGTTTAAGTTTTCGGGCAGCTGTGCGCGTCTGTCTCTCCCCGAGAGCTGTCCCACCAAGGGACGCGCTGGCTTTTTATCTTCCCTTCGGTTCGATGCAGCTACGTAACATCTGGCACGGACGTGTACCAATTTCCAAGTTTCCCGCCGGACCGGCGTCTCCTTTCACCCGGGATATTGTTTTCCAGGCCCGGATACGCTTCTGGATTTTTATTCGACGGCTATGCCTTCTTCGGCCGCTCGGATCACACCCCCAAACCGTCTTCCTTCTAATAAATTTCCAACTTCCACCGAGTTCCAATTTTCTCCCCCGAATCGACGCCAGCTTCCGTAGCTACTTGCCCGAGGCTCATGAATCCCGACCGATCGCCAGCCTTGCGAAATCTCCCGACCTTTTTCTACGCTCCCGATCGGATAACAGACGATTCTCCGATGATTTTTAATTCGTACCTTGTCTTCAAGATGTATCATCAAAATCACGGAGTATTATTTTAATTCGTGGTTTGTCTCATCTCCGATATCCAAGACGTATTATCAAAATTTCGGAGTGTTAGGTTATAGTGACGCAACGTTGGAGCTACTATATTTCGACGTTATCTCTCTAATCGCTGGACGAGAACGACTTACTCTCTATTTTCGAGCTTATTTCAAATTCATATCGCCATTACCTCCGTGAAATTGGCTATTGTTTACACTCAGTTGTGAAAAGTACATCTTTTATTTATGACTCGTTCCACCGGATTCTTAATGACCGACAATCGAATACGTTGAGTGCTCTTCTGCTGAAGTAAACAGCAACGCGACCGGTAGCGATCTTCCAGAGATCCGTGTATCTATCAACCTGGGAAAGAAAAACCGTACTCGTTCCACGAGGCTCGCGGCAAGAAATCACCGAGCCATTGGTCGTGACGAAAATATCCGTGGAACCGAGAGCGATCCGCCGGCGATGAGGAAAGAAGAAGGGAGAATTTTGATCGCGGGCTAAACCGACAATTTGTACACCCCGCCGCGCGAGTAGTTGCTCGCCGGCTCGTAGCACGCCCTTTTTGTCTCTGGTGCAAGGCTCGTTCGGTCACGCCACGTGCACGCCATAAGCGTACCTTATTAGCCTGGCTGCCAGCACGCATGTGCGATGAGCTTCTCGGCCCGAACGCAGCCAATCGGAAGCCTGCGTGGCTGTGGATGAATTATTCAAACTCGCGGCTTCCACGTCGAATAAAACCGACAGGAAAACGCCGGGACTCGGAGCGTGGATGACCAAGTTCGATCTCCCTGCGACGATCTTTAACTTTAGCTCTTCTGGATCTGGAGAACGCGGTAGCCGAACGGATAGGCCACGAGATGTGGGTCAGCGAACGGTGTTTAGGGTTTCTCGCGGTAGATCGCGATCTCTGCGATCGATCCCATAGAGATCCGGGAAAGCACGGGGAGACAAAGGAAGTTGGAAGCGTGTGAAACGGAGTGGTGACGCGCTAGTTGTGACGCTCGGCTCGACAGCCATGAAAAATGTAGCAGAGGATCCCAAGTTGCTACCGCGGTCCGCGAGGATTTGCTTAAAAGAGGGTTAACGATCGCCGAGTCGAGCCGTTCGTCTTTACGAGTTTTCAGCGTTTCCTCGCAGCTTCGAGGATCCTTTCGCGAGAAGGAAAAAGAGCGCACCTGACAGAGGTTAGACCAAGGAAGTTTAGGATGTGGGTCGAAATTTGAAATCTAGATCTCGGGGTAGAAGGGATTTTCTTGCAGCGGCGGATCTAATTTTGCACGGGCCAGGAAAGTAGAGGCTGGTAGATCGTGACGGTGATTTGTGGGTGAAAAAATGGCGGAGAGAGGAAGCACGGAAAGAGAAGCACGCGAGGAGGAGCAACGGCACGTACACGAAGGCACGAAGGGGTCCTCGAAGCTCGTTCTTCGGCTTTCTTCCTCGCTTTCCTTTTTCCCCACTCGCCCACCCAGTTTTCCCAGAAACAAATGGCTTTAATTCATGCGTGGCTGGCTAGTTCCGAACGAGATTGCCCCGATAGTGACCTTCTTCTTGCCGAACTCGCCTCGAGCTAGTTCCTCCTGCCAACCGTATTTCCTTCACGTGCCGCGGAAATTTCTCCCATGTTTTCGTCCTTCGAGTCCAGCTGTCCCTGATTAACTCGCGCCCGGAATTTTTTCCTACCGCTGTCCTCGGAACTTTGGCACCCTCCATCGTGAAAAAGCTTCTTTCTCGAACCAACGATGCGAGTTCGCGGAGAAAATTTCGAAAGTTATCCGAGCGTTAATAGAAATTCGTGATCTACGATCTTACACTTTTACCGGAGAGATCTGGAAATGAAACAAAACGAAATAAAAATTTATTTATCGTCTCGTCGAGATGATAGCGTTGTTGGGGTACAAAGAAAGTTAAGAACGCGTGGAACAAAGAGAAGTTTGAAGATGATTTAAGGTCGCTGATCCAAGTTCCGAGCGATCGTTAAGACGACTCTAGAGCGAGAGCTTTTTGTCGGACGGCAATTAGAAGTTGTAATTCTCCGTTTCCACGGATGTTTAGTCCGCGCTGTTACGAGCTTGCACGCTCCTTGTCCCCGCGACCTCCACAGGCCGGCGAATTAGCAGATGATCTCCGCGTAGCATTTTACCGCTAGCCTAATTATCCTGCCATAAATGATTCGCGGCGAGATCTCGGACGGTCCTACGTTTCTGGCGTAATGAACGTACGGCTTAATTACCTGTTCGTGCAGCTTCATGCTACCTTGGCCAGTTCTAAACGCGCGATCCCCGCAATTAAGCCTACGAGGCAATTATTCGAAGCCGTCGCTCGATCGAATTCGCAAGCTGCTCGAAAGCATAAATATTCAGTCGCGTCGATGAAGATCGCCAATTTTTCCGCCGTTTCGAGCGGCTCTCGCTCGTGTGCCAGCCTCTCAAGGCCGTTAATGAAGCTAATTGGGTGTAACGACATTCTGTCGTAAGCTCCGCCGGCCTACAGCCGCTTCCACGAAGCCACACGTCCCTCCCACGCCGAGCTGCTTTTTTTCTTTTTTTTTTCTCTCTAAACTTCCTTCAAGCTCGATCGCCTCGTGTCCAGAAATCCACGAAAATCCATCGGTTTCTAAATAATCTTCCCTTCTCCTATATTATAAAATTTTTTTATTTAACTATTCTCTATCTGCGAGCTTCGTTTCTATTTAATCTCTCGGTCGATCTCTTTTTCTCGGTAATTTATAATTTTTTAAACTCTGTATCTGTAATATGACTATTTAGTTCTGTAATCCGAGAATTAATTTCGCTGTTTATTTCTGTTTTATACCGGAATCACTCGCGTCGAAGGATTTTCGGTGGGGAAACGGCGGGGATGTTGCCAGCGTATGGGATTCTAGTGGAAAATCGCGCTAATTAATTCGTCGAGCCTTCTTCGTTCGTACCCATAGAGGTATTACGGATCCGATAATTATTCGGCCGCGGAATCGTATCAATTACCCTTTGGCTAGCATTTCCAGCGAATAATTTGAATACGGCGTCTGAGGAGAGAGACGCGGTCGATCTATCGACCGGAAGTTCGCTCGTTATGCCCTGCTGCCCATTTCGGTAGTCTGAGGGTCATAATTTGCCGGTGTTTCGAGCCGCCCTAGGGAAACCGGATATACACGTCGCTTTTGTTCCGCGGCTCTCGTCTTGGCAACAGAGAAATCCTATGGATTTGTTCCAAACGAACGAGCCTATCCGCGTCGCCTATCGGAACCTTCGATAACCCGACAATGGTACCAACTCCTCTGGTACCATCCGTAAACACCGGCTGGGCGGCCATGATGCTCGTAACCAGCGGCTTATCCCCGATTTTTCCTATCCTACGGGATTTATCGTTCCCGAACTTTCTCCTACGCTTCGCGAATTCGTCGTCCAACTCGTTCTCCGCTCAGCTCGCAGTCTCGCGAGTTTTCCCGATGACCGATCGACGTTCGTCTCTAATTACCAGAGTTGGCGTAAACTCGAAACTTGATAAAACCGCGAGTGGTACCGTTGGGTGGTTCGTCGCCTATCTTCCACTCGGAATACCCCTTTGCTCGTTACCCTCTCTCTCTCTCTCTCGACTAATGCCTCTCCATTACGAGTGACACGAGCTTGCGACTGGTGATGATCGTGGAAGGAAAGTTAGCATCGGCCGTAACGGCGTAATGGCGGACAGGAATCTCGGAGACGCCTTCCGGTGATCCGTGGCGCGTCGTCGAAGCCGGTGATGACATAATCGGGTCGATAATCGGTAGACGTCTGGAGCTTCTCGCCGAGTCACGTTCGATCACGGAGACACGCGGGAATCCGGCTCCGGGCGACGCGTGTGAACGCGGCTTAACGCGCGCGCTCGCTGATCGTAGCGTTGATGGTTTTTGATTGGCCGGAAGTGACGTCACGACACGCATCGCGACCCGCCGCATTAATCCGCGCCGCGTCGCGCCGCGCCGCGTCTTGGGCCGAGCATTGTGTGGCCTCACGCGTGTTTACTTTCGTCGCGTTCCGCGCGCGTTCGGGATCCCTCGATGGTTCTACCGTGCAACCATTGGCGGAGAGTTGCGCCACGTAGCGTTTCATCGTCGGCAATTGCGCTTAATCTCTCCGCTCGATGCTCTGGCCCGCGCGCCGTGGATCAAAGGTATCTAGCCGTGCGTGCTGCTCGCCCGATTGGTCCGTGGCCAAGAATAGCTTCTGGATCGCGATGGTCCTGTTACCAGAGGCCGTTCAACCCGCGCGAAAAGAAAGGAGAGTTGGTCCTTGAAATACACTCGAGGAATCAGAATTTTCCGTTCACGGAATATCCGCGACTGTGGTCCTCGGAGAGGAGATCGACGAGGAGATTCGCGAGGATCCCTGCTCGCGGATCCTCGCGAGTGTTTGTCCTTGAGGTACTGGATGGAGGAAACGAGTCAAATCGGGTCGAGTGGATTGGAGTCCGCGTTAGAATTTTACACCGGGTCCTTCTACGAGGACGATAATGGTCCCGTGAGTGGGTACCGGCGAACTCGGAGTAAAGATTCTCGCGAGGGTCCTCGAGGCCCGGGAATGAATCGGATCGTGTAACAATCGGTAAAACGTTACATTCGACACTGGCGATTGGATAGCCAGCGTTGGTTGATAATGGTACCGGCACGGAGTCAAGTGATGCTAATGTCGCGGTAAGTGGTGATACTCCGTGGCAGCGCATAGTGCTGCTATTACTCATGGCTCTCGGCTCCGACAATGGTAATTGCCATTGCCGGGATACCATTCTTAGCGTTGATACCATTATTAGAGTCGCCGCGTTCAATAATATCGTTCCAGTTTCCGAAACGAGACCGTCCAAGGTTGTGTCCCTTCGGTACCGGAAGGGACGGAAAATCGCGAACAACGGATCGAGGATAGCCTTCACGGCTGCGGGTGGGCGAGAATGGTCGTGGGAATGCGGCTGGAAACTAGGATGAAACTCGCGATCGGCCGATAAACCGGGGATCCGGAACGATTCGGACGCTGAGAAGCCGCGGGATCGTAAAGAGGCGCGAGACGAACCGAGACGGATTAAAAAATTCAACGACGAGAAGTTCCACGGGGCACCTTTACGACGTGCGAAATAATACGGTGGCGCGGAGGCTAAGTAACGCGTGGCAGCTCGTAACGAGCGTTCCGTCCGAGCTGCAGCGTAAAATACGCGAGCGGAAGGGACATAAAATCAGCGAGAGCTCGCACCGTTCCGCTTCCTCTCATAATTTATAAACAGCCTCGACCCCCGATTCCTCCTCCTCCTGGGTCATCGATTTTCCCTCGTTGATCTCGCGTCCGCGACATTTCTGGCTCCTGATCGATCGGATCCTCTCTTACCTGCGATACGCGAGGGTAGTTTCGGCTGGAGGACGCGTCCTTTCGCCTTCTCCTCCGCGCTTCCACTCCGCGACTCGAAATTTATCGCGCCGTTACGCCCGAATTTATTACGTTTCGACTTCGCGTTATTGCGAAATTTATCAACGATAACGGGCACACGAATTCCCGGAATTCCCGCGAAATCTTCGCCGACCCTGCTTTCGTCGCGTTCGATGGAATTCCGAGCAGACTCGACTCCGAAGGTCAAACGTTCGAGCTAGTTTCGCTGGTTTCCCCGTTTAGCGGTCGAAACTTTTCGGATTTATTTAGTTTAAATCTCCTCTCGCCGGTCTCTCCTCGTTTCTCGTCGTGACCACGTCCCGACGTCGTTGTCTCGCGTCTTTTTCCAAATTCCGGACGACGCGTCCGTCGAGCGTGCGCCAACGAGGATCCCGGATTACAGGGGTTTAAGACGTATATACGAGCTCGTAAAACTGCACTGTGTCGCGGAAGCGGCGAGTGCGCGAAGATTTACGTCTCTCCGAGTCCCGGTCGACGGATTTAATTACCGCGTCTGCTTATTTTTAGCCTAAACTCCGGATCCGATCTGCGCGCCGCGATCATGGACTTAGCCTCTTTTACTCCTGCCCTATTCTCGTTCGTTCATTGAAAAATAAACCAAGAAACTACTCCTTCTAACAAGATACTCTTCGACACAGTTCTCCTTAAATCCACCTAACTCAAATCGAACGTCATCTTAATTCTGCTGTCTCGAAACAAATTCCAAGGCTGTCGGTGGAGTCTCGCGGGAACGAGGCTAGTGCTTTCGAGCGATCCCGTTGATAAAGCTTGACCGGAAGTAGTTATCCGTGGAAGCGGAACTTGTACCTGCCCCATTCTCGTTCGTTCATTAAGAAAAAAAAAAAAATTACCTTTTCCATCGAAATACTTTTCAATATAATTCTCCTTAAATCCACTTAACTCAAATCGAACGTCATCATAATCCTGCTGTCACGAAACAAATTCCAAGGCTGTCGGTGGAAGCTCGCGGGAACGAGGCTAGTGCTTTCGAGCGGTCCGGTTGATAAAGCTCGGCCGGAAGTAGTAATCCGTGGAAGCGGAACTTGCACGGTGGTCATAAGCGAGCGTACGCTGGGAGGGTTGGCGCGTGGGAGGTTGGATGGAGTTGTAGGGGTCTGTGTTGGGCAGTTAGAGGCGCGAGGTTGAGCGGCTCGGCCGTTTCGCTTGGGAATCAAAGGGACGACGAGGGTTGTCCGCGATTTCGACGGCAGGTAATGGAGTAGGCGCAGTGGACGGGCCTCGTAAATCTGTCGTCCTTTGGCGAAAGAGGCCGGCTAATGATGCAGCCGGAGTGCAGGCCCGTAAATTGGCCGGGCAATCGCGCGATGCGATGTTAATTAAATTCCCGTGGAACGTGGACGCCTTTTTCCGTGGCGCCGTGAAACCGAGGATTCGCTACGGACCCGAAGGGAGCCGAGTCGCGCGCGACTCGTAGATAATTATCGAAGAATGATTTACTCGGAGCGGAGCACACGCAGGGGTCGAGAATGTCCGAGGCGGGTTTCTCGCCGCGAGTTACGGTAATTCCCGGTTTCATTCGGGTTACAGTTATTATTAGAGCGAAAGAAAGTTATCGATGGCTGAGATGGTCGATTAACGATAGCGCGCCGCGGAATAGAAGCGGGAACGAGTTCGCGGTAATGTAACTTCTTGCGATTCGCCCCGCTGTTTCAGGACTCCGCTAACGTTCCGCGAGATCTCCGTCACGGTGATAAGCCGTACGTTATCGTACAAATACGGCCAGTCCAACAGATAGCAGAAGTTCATGGTCCAAAATAATAAAACGACTCTACTTTGTTGGCCAACTTGCACAATGGCTTTGTGTTTCGGTCCCATCGCTTCGCGAGATAACGAGCGGCATAATTTCCGAAGCTTCCATGCAGACCTCGAGCCGTGATTTCGAAATCGAAGAACCGACCTGCGAAAAACAAACGGAGACTACGTTCCCAACATTCCGAGCCACGTCCTCCTCCAACGACGCGCGATAAAACTCTTAAAAATAAAGTTTGTCGGGGTAGTCCTGTAGTCTATCCAATTTCTAATATTCTTGCGAGAAAGATCGGTTCCTCCATTCCTCCATCCGAAGAAAGCTCCGTGCGAACGGACAGAAACGATCTTTTCACGTCGCGATTCCGGTGTCTCGTGTTTCTCGCTAATCTGAGACCGGCGAACCCGAATGGCGGCCACTCCAGGTGGCGTTTGAATGCGGAATCCAGGTCCGAAAAATCGCATTGGCGTGTGGAAAAATCGGGACACGCACGCGCCAGCGCCGGCCAAAAGGTTCGCCGCGGCGCTGATGCAACCTCGAGCCGGAGGTTTTTGTTCGGGCCGTGCGCCTAGAGGGGATATCCAGACCGGCCGATTTGGAGGTTAGGGTCGACTGGTAGGTTGGCGTAGCGACCACGAACCGAGAGAGAAAGAGAGAGAAAGGGAAGGAGAAAGAGAGAGAGAGGGAGAGGAGGCTGGGTAACATCGAGGCGGGACCCTGCCTTTGGAAGCCCTCCGGAACACACGGTAGCCCGAGAGAGCAGGCCTTTGTAGCTGGCATGGCACCATGCCAAAATATCTCCTCGTCCCTCTTCGTTTCCCTGCCCCCTCGCCTCCCCGGACACCAGAGATCCCGTCGTAGAAGCGGCTCCCTACTAGCGGACCTGCGAAAACCAGCCCCGAAAGCCACGTTCCATTTATTGTCCGCGTAGAAAACGTACGACGCCGACGCGGACCACCGCCGAAATAATCGAAGGACGAGCCGCGCGGAAAGGTCATGGATGCTACTCTCCGCGGCCAGAGAGATTGCTCGCCTTTTTTCCCCCGCTTTTTCCCATCCGGTCCAGAGAGGTCTAGAAAGTGTGACGACCACTGCCGATGATCGGCCAGCCGAGATAGCCCAGTCCAGGCTTTTCCCTCCTATTCCACCATCATCTCCATCGGAAGGCGTTTTTATTGCGATTCGATGCCGCATTTTCTCGTTGATCGAATAGCTGGAATTAGAAGGATCGTACTTTTGGGTGGTCCTTCGACGAGAGGAATACTGTAGCGATCTCGGAAGGAGGCAGTGGCTAGTATCTGGTTGGTTTTATAGCTCGATATTTATTATTTCGAGACGTTCTACGAAGAGTAGTTCGGAGAAAAAATAACAAGCTCGGGTTAGGTGTTTTTGCAGTATATATCAGAAGATTTTCTTACTTGGTGTGGTACCAATCGCGACATCTCTGTGTCTAGATTATTACTATCCTCTCGTTTAGGACGCGTCAGACCGTGCTTATCCTGGCGCTCTTCGTTATTCTCGTTGCAACCATCGTAGAGTGATACGCGAATAGACTCCGTACAATCCCTCAAAAAGCTTGGTTAATAACAATTTATCGATCATCGTCCCATTATCGCTGCTTAGAAATTATTGTAACGCGAATTGGGGAAAGATTCATCCCTGAAGAGGATAATCAAAGTACTCGAACGATAAAATATTCCTAAATTCCACCTGGAACCCACCAGTACCAACGTTCTACTTGTTCGAAACTGCAAGAAAATTTCGATCCAGCTATCTAACCTCGGCGTATTAACGATCGGTTACCGATCACAGCCGAGTGACTCCTTGCGAGCTCCCTGTTGTACTCGCAGGCTGGACGGACACGATGTTGCAACGTCACAAAAGCATGGAAGACAGATAGGAAAGAAGGGTGATCGATAGAACCTGGTGGTTGTTCTTTAAATAACACGCGCTACTCCTCCTCTGTGAAATTTTCCCGTGAAATCTTGGAATTCCGACGTGCTCCTTTCGGCGAACTGTGCAGCGCGGAGTAGACAACGTTCAGGGGTGCATCGGTCGGATATTAAGCAATTAACCGGGCCCGGAGTAGGTCACCCCTTTCAAAGGGATAATCTCTTTCCTCCCCTCGGAGCTTAATGATCGCGTACAGTGGCGGCCGCGAAGAATTTCTCCGATGTTCCTTTGGACAGCGCGCGGAGGGAATTAACAGGACCCCGTGTTCCTTTTTCTCTCTCTCTTTCCTCTCGGTCACCGTCACCGAGTCGAGCCGAGTCGAGTCGTCCCTTCTGAAAAAGAACCGAGCCTCGGATATTGAATTTCGTGCGGTGAATTTCATATCGGCCCGGGGAAATTCCTTTATTATTTTTTGATTTGCAGTCAGCCCGCACTGGGAATATTAACGAGACATTAAAGCTCGCGCCGTCCGCGGACTGGGTCACGCTTTTCGGCCCGATAAACCCGCTTTTCCTTCGAGTCCTGCGAGCCGATCTTAATTGCTCCCTGTCCCGCGAAAGAATATTAAACGATATTACCGAGCCACGTTTTAATCCCATCCCTTGTAATCGAACGAGTATACGAGCGTTTCATTGCGAAGTTCTTACCGACGTTTCTGCCAGCCTCTTCCGATTTTTCGGTGCATTTCGTATCGGTTATTCTAATTTCTCTTTGAAGCAAAGACGCGACAGACCTTTGCTATCTTCGAGGACGTCGATGACGTCTGTCTTCTCGTAGGAAAATGGTTTAATATTTATTAGCAAGTACGTCGGCTGAAAATATCCTTAACCGAATTTCGAAGCGATTGATACTCCTCTCGGGAAGAAGCAGGGATATTGTAAGGGTCGGTTGAAGGGGTTGATAAAAAGGATTCGAGACGAAGGAATTAGACCGAGGCGTATGGACGCTGATAGGAAGAAGAGAATTATCGTTGGGATACGTGGAGGACGGTCCGGATTCGCTTGTTCCACCTCGGCTATCCCTGTTAACGCGACACAATAACCGGGTGCGCGAGGATAAAAGGACGGACTCGAATGGGAAAAAATATGCGGTTAACCATTGTTAAGGGAGAATTTGCAATGCTGAGCAGCGGTCCCGCGAGAGCGGCAAGCCGGGGCTCGGCTTCGATATTACTTTGTAAACGTCGTTATCGTCTATGAACAGAGAGCGTATTTTCCTCGGCGAGATATGATATCGATACAAGCTGAATACTTGAAATATTTAAGAGGGAAAGGTGACTGGAAAGGTCATGGTTGCCGGGTCCGGTCATCCAGCGACGCGACTGGCCGGGGCCTAGCGTTTTCGCTCCGGATCCATTCCTGGAACCCCGTCGTTGTTCCGTCGTTGTTCGTTACGCCGAGAAAAATATGTAATCTCGAGATTCTCACGTGTATTTCGTCTAACGATTGCACAGCCCGTTAGCACCGTGCTCTTAATTCCCGTTAACGCGTTGTTCGCTCGCTGTCGTTACACTCTCTAACACAATACGCACACAGAGGCTTTGTACACCTGCTGACACACATCTGGCCTTTTCTTCGTCGTCTAGCCTTTCTTTCCTCGCGTTCTGTCTGCTCGCTCTCCGTGCTCCCGCTTCTCTCCCGGTGATCGATGCGCCGATTTTTTCCCTATCCAAATTCAACCCTGCGGAGACAAAGAAGAGTTTCAAGTCTTTCGATTGCACGATCCACGGGATTCACATCCCGTCAGCGAATAACGATTATTTTCTATCGGTGCGTTCATATTTCCCGTAGTTTCCGGAAGTTTGCGGAGATTGGGACTCGAGTCATTTCGCAGTGTGTCATTAACGACGGATGTATAGGATTTTCGAAGGTGCTCCATCAGTGAATCGTGTATTTATCGAATTTCCAGAAGGCGGTCCAATCTTTTTCCTAATTTTCCTATACCTCTTCCTTCGTGTAGGACCAAGAATTCAGTGTCTTCTATCCTGAGAGATCAGTGTTCTATACGAATGATCAAACCTGCATCGAACCTGTACCGGACCTGTACCGAACCTGCTCTTGCAGGCTCATTTTCCGAGAACTTCCCGTAAATTTTCCGAGTTCGAAGAAATCGGTTGGCGAATTTGCAAACCGATCGAGAGATGGCAAAACACGACCGATGCCGAGAGAGCCCGACTCTAAACAGCCCGAGACGACGTCTGGCTTGCAGAAGAATCTTACAAGTTCCCGCCGCCTGGCGAACGCGCCGAATCCAATTAACCAGATCGCTTCTCGTCCAATTACTCGGATTGAAGAAGTTCAGGGGACGCGTTCAGACGCGATTCACCGATCCCATGTGCCGTAGTTCGTTGATCATCGTGTTAAGCCGCTTGAACCTCGCGGCTTTCCGCGCGGAAACGGAATTACGGAGTAAGCTGGTCTCCGCTCGAACCTCGCGCCGTGAACAATCCCGCCGGAACGCTGTTCCATTGTTCGCCGCGTGAATGGAGACAGGATATCTCCGCGATCGAGACGATATCCACGGTCTTCTTCCGACTAGAGAAATCTCGTTTCCAAGTCCACGGCCCTGTCCCTGGTAGGCTTGTCTCTTTTCTTCAAATATTTTCCACTCCAAGGTCCCGGCGCCTGTTTGTCCAGGCTGAATCATCCAGTTTGTTCGGTTGTTCTGGTCTGGCCGCCGGACAAGACACGTTTTTAGCTTGGAAGTTCAAATTTCGTGGGAACCTGGACTCGCTTTGCAAACAAGGGTTGTTGTTGGGGTCTTCGGCTACTCGTCATTCGCTATACTCAGCGGTGCATTATTGGTAATGAGAATAACATCGAAACGTAGCAATCCATCTGTCACGCGTTTCTTTCAACTCGAAGAGGATTGGAACGCAGGATCGGTATATCTATTTTACACGTGTGATTTTTAGTAATTCTCTGTTAGAAAATTCGGAAAAGAATTTTAGAAGACACTTATTGTTAGCGCGTACCCGTTTCAAACTACCCCTATAGCAAATCGATCTGTCACGCGTTTCTTTCAACTCGAAGAGGATCGAAACGCAGGATGAGAATCAGGATCTCTATTTTCAATGTATGATTCGATGATTCTCTGTTAGAAAATTCGACAGGAATTCTAGAAAGCGCTCATTGTTAACGCGTACCCATCTCAAACCACCCCTGCGTTAAAAATCGGTTTAGGAATCTGGCAACCGCGAGCACGGACGGTTGATCAACAGCGAAAGCCGATACGCGGAAAAACGTGGCATTTTCGATGGAAAATGCCGCATGCTTACTTATTTATACTCCACTTTCTCCCCGTGCTTCTTGCCCGTCTCCTCGCCCCTTTCCGCGCGGCAAATCGAATTCCTCGCGCGAGCGTAAGGGAGAATGGCGCGCGTCTCATCGACGAAATTAGATCAGGATCGTCACCGGGAACGAAATTCTTTTCGCCAGCAATTTTCTCGCCTCGGCTCGGCATCTTATTCGCGGGGAAAATTGCAGGTATAACCGATATTCCATCCGAGGTGTATAACCTCGTTCCAGGGATCTCCTTTCGTCCGTGGAAACCCTTCGCTTCGCCATTATGAATTTTCCAGCGATAATTCGAGAAGAAAGCGGCAAACCGGGTTTTGCCTTTAGTCTCATCGATCCCGAACGAATCCTCCGCGACGATCGGGAATCGGGAATGACACTTAGAGAGAGAAAGGGAGGGAGAGAGAGGACAGGAAGGACCTCTTCTCTCCCGTTCCTGATCCGAAACTGTTTCGAGGCAGTTTCGTGGTAGTTTCGAGGCTGTCTCGGCGCGAGTCGAAGCAATAGCTCGAATCGGCAACAATCGGGAATCGGGCATGGCACTTCGAGAGAGAGAAGGAGAGGAGAGGATGAATTCTAGGATCGCTTTTCTCCGTTCCTGATTCGAAGCTTTTTCGAGACTGTTTCGAGGCGGTTTCGACGCGAGTCGAAGCAGCAGCGCGAAGCTGTCCGGTTTCCTCTATTCCCGAATTCTCTGGCGAATTTCTATTCTTACGATCGTCTCACGTGGCAAATTGGAGGGCCGATAGCTCTCCACGTGGAAGGATATAACGACGGATTATAGACGGAGGCTCCCTGGAGTGTTGCTGCGGCTAGGAGATTTTCTGGTAGCCAAGGGCGGCCTGGATTTCTGCCGTTCCAGTTTTCGATTTTACACCCAAGACGAGCACGCTAGCCGATTCCCGATGAATGGAGCTCGCGCGGGTCCTGCCAGCCTGTGATTTATTATTCACCGGGTGTCGTGCGTGCACGACTTCAGTTTCGGTCAGCGTCGCCGGTTCTAACAGCCTCGACGCTCAGTCCATCTTCAAAATACCTTAACTCCCGCGGCTCGAATCTTTCTGCCCTTTTTTTATCTCGATATCGTAGACAGGACGACGTATTTACGTAAAACATGCAAAAATAGGAGGGAAAATAAACTTGGACGAGACGAAATTTCGTATTAACGATTATGATACTTTACTTCCAACGAGAGAGAAGAAAAGCTCTTCCTAAAGCTTCTATCTAACAGCGCAAGTTGTTAGAAATTTCCTTGATATTTATCGCAATATTTTTTTACTTTTGGACGAAATTTGGACGCATTTCGCTCGTGTAATACGAGTTGCATCGTTTCGCTTTACGTTTTTATGGCAATTCGACAGAGAAGCGCGATTGGGTTTTTGCCCGTTAGAATCCGCTTGAATTTTTATTTCCAAAGCGGAGAATCTTTGCAACATGCTGCATCCATATGCTGGGCGCAACAAAACGGTACCCCTTGGCGGACCGGAGCAAGGGGAGGATTCGAGAAGGGTCCATTTTCAGGGGGGCAGGCGCCTTTACACGCGAACGATAATGTATTCAACCACGTGCAGGGGTTCTCATCCCTGTCGGAGTCCCGTCCGTGGCTCTCCATCCTTCCGATCCCTCGTTCTACTCTAATATTCCCGACTACCCAGAGAGAAAGCCAAATAAACTCTATCCCGTAAAACTTTCCAGTCTCCGCGAAACAGCGCACCCTGTAATCGTCCAACTTCTTATCACCGAAGTAAAATCCGATAACATAGCGGATTTTAGCACCGGAACTACCGACTTGTACACACGTGTCTCGGATGTGTCACGCGTGGATAATAGTAATTAGTAATCGAGCTCGTATCTTCGCGATAGAGGCTGATAACGATACGCGAGGAGAACCAGGC